>NC_088993.1:15457739-15647713 GCF_963932015.1 Anas acuta
ATCCTGTTTTGGGCTGCAGGGGGGGCCCTGCAGCCTCGTGGCAGGACAGGGACAGGCGTACGCGCTCCCCAGCCCGGGAGCGAGACAGCACAAACACAGCCCTCGTTAGAGTAATCCTCCCCTAACGAGCACATGCCCCTTTGGTAAATACTGATTGCACCTATCACCGAATCTGAATTTATTTACATCAGTGACTTTGAGCCAGGACTGGCAGCTCTGACATAAACTGTCCGCATAATGCAACGCATCCTCTCCGCGCTGGTTGCTATGGGCACTGGGCTGTTTGAGCCTCTGTCTATAAACATTAACCACGGAGGGGATGTGGAAACTTGGCTAAAAATAAAATACTATACCCCAGTCTTCAAGGGGAAGGTCGCCGAGACAGAAATACAAGAAAATAATCCTTGTGCGATGGCTCAGAAGCGGCGAGGCACAGACACCGTGTCCGTGAGCGCAGGAAAAAGAAACCGGGGCCGGGCTGAAAAGAAACCGACACTTTTAATTCCCGTTGAGCGATGCTGGGAGGGTGAATTACAACCATGCACAAGCAAGAGGGAATTGGGCTGTTCTGAGAAGCGAGGACCCTCTCTGGAGGGGATGGCACAACGCGGGGACGAGGCGCTGTGCCAGGATGGGACCAGGACTGATCCCACAGCCCCCTTCCCTGCGCCGCCGTCCTCTGCCGGGAGCTTTTTTTTGCTTTTTTGCTTTTTTTTTGGTCATTTACAGCTTATTTCTCATACTGTTCTGGGAATCTGTAAACACTGAGTGTGGGGCTGGAGCCTCAGCCCTGGGACCGTCCCGTTCAGGGCTGGATCCAGCAGCAGGGCTCAGGATGAGCCCAGGCTGTATTTGGTCCCATCTCGCGGGGGCGGAGGGGAAGAACCCCTTCCCAACCCTCCCTCCCGCCCCTGCAAGGCAGTGAAGAACAGCTGGAAGGCACTGGGTGGTGGGGAAGGGGGGGCAGGACCCTGGGGCAAAGCAGGGGATGGATGGGGTTTATCCCTGGGGTGCAGAGAGGGAAGGGGCACCGGCACGGCCAGGGCCAGGTCCAGTCCTTCTGCGGGTACCCGATGGGAACTGGCTCTTCCCCTTGGTCTTCTCTGCTCCCAGCGTGGTTTCTCCGTGCTGGGGTTTCCCCACGGGACAGCTGCCATCCCTCTGCTGTCCCCAGGCAGTGGTTTAGGTAGTGCGTTCACATCTCCGTGCTCTGCAGTCCCCTTTGCAAGCAGCACAGAGATGCTACAGGGCTCTGCACTGCTGGAAAACCGCCGCCGTGGTCGGGGAGGTTTCACTGCTCCGGATAAGAAGGGTTTGGTGTTGGCTTTGCAGCAGTTGCCCCTCTTCCTCACCTGGCAGCGTTTGAGAGCCCCCGGGGGCACCAGGCTGTGCCTCTTTGGCAGCGTCTGCTTGCAAAGGTGCTGCGGGGCTACGGGGGATCGGCCCCTCCGAGGTGTCAGCCTGCGGAGCGAGCGACGAGATGAAGTGAGCTGCCCCGAAAAGCACCGAGTGGCATCGCCGTCCCGAGCAGCCTGCTTCCAGTGCCTTCTGCACAGAGCATCAGCTGCAGCCGGTGCTCCTGAGTGCTCAGAGCTTGCTCGTGAAAGACCCCCAGTGCCCCCCGGTCCGGAGCTGGAGCTGGGTTGCTTTGTACCCTGCAGATCTTCAATAATCGGTGCAGGAGGAGAGGTCGGGAGGCCCTGGGGACCTTGGATCAGGACCCTCCAGCTCCCACGGGCTGAGCAAGGAGGTGCTGGTACTGTTCCTCTGATTGCTTCCAATACTGCAGGGTGCTCAGTTGGCTCATTAGGGGTTGCTGGGCTAATTAGTAGGATACATCTCGGTGGGAAAAGTGGGCAAATCGGACAGCGTGGGGAGCGCAAAGGCACGCTGCGCCGAGGTATCCAAGACACTGCTTTAAAAAAAGGCAAAGAGACAAGAGGAGGCTGTTAAGGACACTGCTGGGGCAGAGGCTAAGGGGCTATGCTCTCCAACCATCAGCAGGCAGAGGAAAGGGAGGTTTCCAGGGTGGTGTTTAACCCCAGGGAAAGGAGCCTGGGCAGTGACGTGCGCATGCAGCAGGGCCAGGATTTTGCAGAAGCCTTTAGCCCAACAAACGAGCCAGGGCTGAGTTTCTGCAGTGAGCTGGTGTGAGCACATGCACAGAAATGCCCCCAGCCCCGGCACAGAGCAGGGATGCCCAATTTCCTTGCAGTGCTGTAGGACACACACATCCTCGTACAACACCCTGGGCACTCGCTGGAGCACCACTATCTGCTTTTTGGCCAATATCTGCTTTTTTTCCGCCTGGTTTAGATCAAACCTGGAGCCTCAAAGCTCCCCAGCAGCGTTCCCTCGTGCTGACTCTCAAGTATGTGATCAAAACAGTTTGGGGGCTGCTGGTCGGCTGCCAGGAGGCAGACACAAAGGCTGCTGTGTGTGAAGCCTTCCCACACAGGCTTGTGCAGAGGTTTGAGGCTCAACGCTCCCGAGAAATGCAGGAAGGGCTCTGGGGAGAGGGGAAGGCAGGGCTGGGACGGTGGGCAGTGCTCCTGTCCCCATCCAGTGCGCCCGGAGGTGGGGGCACCCAGCAGAGCAGCCCCTCCGGAGCCCCCCTTGGTGAACAGAACACGTTTTGATCAGGAAACGTACCCGTCGTTACTTGTTCTTTGCTCCCTTCTGTTTCCTCCGGTAGATTTCTTCTGTGAAAGGCCTGTGGTTGGGGGACAGGAACGTGGGGAGAGAGGGGGCAGAGACAAAAGAGAGGGGCATGAGAAGGGGGAGGAAGGTGAAATGAAAAGTGCTGGGAGCTCTGGGGTGACCTCTGCTCCTGCCTCGCCTCGGGGCACAGAAGCTGTGCCCCAAAACCCTCCTTCTTCCCCGAAAAGACAGAAGCCCTTGTACTGCTGAAGTCTAAGCAGTACTTCTGGGAACGGTTCTGGGCTGCTTCAGCCAGGGCTGCCTGGCTACCGTGGCGTAAAACATCAGAGGAGCCCATCCGAGGAGCCACAAAATGCGAGTCCTTCCTGTAGGGCCTCTTCAGCTGCCACAATGAGTCCTCGTCCTGCCTTCCTCAGTGCTTTTGTGCGGACGGAGTCGGGCAGCCGAAGGAGAAAAACCTCGCTTTGATAAAAATAAACAAAACGCGCAAATGTTCCTAGAACTCAGCACATAGTTTCGGAAAGGAATCTGCCCATTATCAAAACAACTGGAAAACAATCCTCTGTTTTCCTTCTTCCCCGCTGCATCAATTGGAAAAAAAACAAAAAAAAAAAACAAAAAAACCCTCTCTGCTTCTGCAGTTCCCCGAAACCTTGGGAGCTAAAGCTGGTCGGAATAATTAGAAGCCCTCCACTTTTGCAGAGCTACTCACCCCTCGTAGAGCACTGCAATTGTGTAGGAAATTGCCACTACAGCTGTCAGCAGAAGGCCAGCTGGGCTTGCGTGCCTGTTTTGAAAGGGAAGGAGAAGATCAGGTGAGTACATGGGCTTATGCAAGACCTGCTTCAGAAAGTGGAATGAGACATCAGGCTCCATGAGAGCTCTCGCCGGCTCATTAAACAGAAGTGAACAAAAGGCGGTGTGTTTTTGGTGGTTTTTTTTTTTTTTGTACTTAATGTTAACTGTCTTAGACAGATGTTCCTTGGCAAAGCCTCTTCCCCAGCCGACTTCGGCGACTTCTTTTAAGTCTGATCCCCGCACGTCTCCGTGAAGAGAGCTCCTGCTTTGATGCTAAGTCCGGAGATTAGGAGGCTGTTTAATAGCTGAGCAGCTGCTTACGGGCGGCCGTGGCGCCGAGCCAGGCTGCTGCGAGGGAGACGCCTGGTGTGCCCAGAAATACGGGCCACCCGGGCTGCAGGAGGCACCTGGCAGTGCATGGCACCAAACACAGCGAGATGGTGGCCCTGGGAGGGTCCTGGCTGGTCCCAGGGCCTGGCTGAATGATCCTCACCGAGAGGGTCCCCGGGCGCAGCACGGGGGCTGATGCCACCGCCACACTGCGCTGCAGCGGTGCTCGAGGACTACAGGTGCAATGGGGCTGCTTTTTCTTTTAGCAAGGGGGCCAAAAAATCCAAAAAATCAGAATTAACCCCATTGCCATGCTGCACTGCCCGTGTTGGGGTCAATTCTTTGATGCTTGGCCTGAAAGCATCGGGGGGTGAGGGGCAGAAGGTAGCGAGGGCAGCCGGGTTTTTGCTATGGCACCGGGATTTCGGCAGTCTCCAAACCAGCCGCCAACACCACAAATTCCCCACCAGATCCCAGCCTCGTCTCTGCAGCAAGAAACGTGGCTGTGGCCAGTCCATCGCTTAGCATCAGCCCCCCCAACGCATCCTGTCTGCATCCCATGCTTCCAGCCACCGTCTGCAAGCGTTGCCATTAATTAGGACGCTGCTGATTGCCTTTAATTGCTGGTTACAGCTCTGTGAAGGGGACAAGAGCTGGCTGTCAGCAATAAAACGTACTTAGCTGGTCTCTGGTGGGGATAAACATCTTGCTAGCCTCGTGCAAAGGGGGCCAGCCCTGTTGGGAAAAATGCCTTCAGAGCAGAGCTCAAAGCACTTGAACCCTGCAGCTTTTGGAGAGGTGCACACACTTTTCACCCTTTCCACTGTTTTTTTTCACTGTTTCCACGTTGCTGTAAGTTTTTTCCTCATTAGGATACACGGGGCAACTTGGTCGTCTCCCCACCCCCTGCTATTACATGCTTAGTCATGTCTCCTCCTTGATTTGTATCAGAGGGAACAAATTTGCATGATTGTTTGTTGACAGCAAGACCTCTAATTGCATCATTTGGCTGCGGTGCCAGCTCTGATTTACACAGCCTGTTGCCATGAGTTAAAACACTTCCCCGACCACCGATACACGGAGCCGTCTCGAAACAGCCAACGCTCCATTTATCTTGGGGGAGAAATGAGGCCGCTCGGCTCGGGAAACGAGGAGCATTTGTGTGGTTCTGCTCTCTTACGAGCCCGACCTACTTATTGAGCCACGGCTCGTTTTGTAGCAGGGTTGCTGATGAGTCAGCCAGGTAGGGTTTGTGTTTTTTTTGTTTTTTTTTTTTGTGGTCCTGGTAGCAGTTGAGGACTTATTTTGATAGGAAATCTGTCTGCCCCCACCCCTTGCTGCAGCTCCCCATTGCCGTGGGTTTTTTTTTGGCAAGAGCGATGCGCGTGGGCTCGTGTCTCTCCCCGCCAGCACCGCTGGTCCTGGACGTGCTGCTTTGCTCCTGCCTCACTTTGCTGCTCGCAGCCCTTTCCTCCCCGAACTCCCCTTTTTGTGGTGAGCTTTGTCCCCGTGCATCCCCCTTGGGCATCCCCCGACAGCCCCGAGCCCCTCCACTCGCTGCACGCACCGAGGGGTCGAAGCTCTGCCCGCAGCACATTTGGCAGACGCGTTTATTTTGACTATGCAGCTGCCGTTAGTCAAGCCCGGGATATTTGCAATATCCTAGAAGGGAGAAAACAACGGCTCTGGCCCCAAAGCATGTTCCTAACGTCGGAGCCCTAATCGCGGGCTGTCTGGGGCGCTGCCAAGCTCGCTGACATTACGCGGTACGTGCCCTTACAGCTGGGAATGAATCAACCCTCCGGGCTCCAGTGCCACGATATGGAGCATGATACATCACCGAGGGGGAAGAAATACGTTCTACATTTCAGGCCACGTCCAAAACCCGTCAGCAGATGCATTTCTCCTGTACCAACAGCTCAGCTGCAGCATCCCTCCCGCCCCCGGGATGTTAAATCTGGCCCCTCCGCGGGCAGGCACCCAACATCTTAAAGCCCTGCGACTCCAGCGAGACCTCAGGAGAGCCCCAGGAACCCGCAGAAAAACTGAGAAACCCAAGCCGAGATCAGGGGGAAGGCAAACGGCCACCAACACAGCGGGGAGGGTTGCGCCGAGCTTCCCCAGGGCCAGGCGGGTGGTGTCCTGGTGCCACTTTGCACAGCTCCAGCAATTTGTCAACAGCAATTATTTGTCACGCCTTGCTGCCCTTTATGGGAGCAGCCTTTTAACAAGAAAAAGAGGCAATCGCACTGCTGTCCTGAGCTGCTTCAAGCTGCTTTTCCCCGGGACTGTGTGTTGGAAGGCCAAGCAAAGAGCACCCGGGGCGAGGCTGCTGTGTCGCGGGGGCGAAGGGGGGATTTCTGCGGCACAAACACCTCGAGGGGGCTCGGCAGAGCTTCCAGGAAATCGTTTGATGCTGGTTGAGAAAAAAAATAATAAAAATCTGATGAACTCCTTCTGGTCAAATTCCTCCTTCGGGTACGTCACACTGGGTGGCTGCGGTGTGGCAGGGGGGGCTCCTCCTGCCCCGCTGTCCCCACGCTGTCCCCCCGTGCGGTGGCCACGGGTAGCGAGGACGTGAGGCTGGCTCTCGGGCTCCATTTCCCAGGGTTTGGACCCAATCCAGCTGCCGTGGGGCTGCAAGGAAGGCGAATGGCCTTGTGCAGCGATGCCTGACGGCTGCAGGGGGGGGATCTCAAAGTGCAAAGGGAGCCATCAGCTTGGCTTATTACCAGGGGCCAGACTGGTCTGCTGCCGCAGACGTGGCTGAAAAGGGGACCATAAAGTGGTAAAAGGTTTTATTTTTCCACAGAAAGAGAAGAGAGGTGGGTCCGTTCAGGAGTGCCCATGCAAAATACGTAGAGATAAAGACTTGTAACGCTCAACGGGCTCCCAAGGCAAGGCAGCCAGTGTTTTGTTTTTTTTTTTCTCCTGGGCAAATAAATAAGATGTGATATTAAATGAAAGCCACATAAAACTTACTACACAGAATAGAGTATATTGCTCATTTACTGCTAAATTACAGCCTATTCATTTCCTCCTAAGCAGGCTATTAAGCCGTGTTGTATCACATGAGGAGTGTTTCGGAAGTGTTATCGCCATGCAGTGGGGGAAAGGGTGTGTTGGCTTGTTTTGTTTTTATTCGGAGGTAATTACAGGGTCACACTGATCCCTGGTATCAGCGCCCTGCCCCTGCTGAGTGACTCCCGGCATGAATTCGGCCCTGACTGTTGATTTTTCCATGTGCAGAGCCTGCCAAGGACCCCGCTCGGCGGCAGAGCATTTGCTGATGTTTCCTCTCCCCGGCGCTTGGCCGTTATTTATTTTTCTACCACTAATGCCGCAAGTCTTTCATGACAGCAGAAGATCTCAGAGGCACAAAAATAGCCAGGAAGCGAGAAGCCAGGGCACGTTGTGCTTTCCCTGCCATTTTACTCCCCGGCCATTTTATTGCTGATTTCCCATCGCCAACAATTTCCTTGGCCCCTGGTCCAAGCCAGCACCTTACACCTTCCCTGTGCCTGCCCCGTAGCGCACAGACCCCACATTTACCCCATGGCACTACCGGTGGGGGCACATACTCACATGAGGGACCAGCCCAGGTAGACGGCCGTGCTGCCCCAGTACATGGGATTGTCCAGGACGCTGAAGGGGAAGCTGGTGACTTTCGCCTCCATCAGGATGCCGAAGTAATCACCTGCAGGGCGAGCAGAGGGTTTCTCATTAGGATCCACAAAGGCAGGAATTTTGGGGACTCGGGGGGCTCGGCACGCGGTGCCCTCCTTGGGGTATCCCTGCTGGGGAGGCAGAGCAAAGGAAAATGAAGGTGAATGAGGGGTTTTACTGCTGGCTTGCAGGCTCAGAAAGCTGCAGTAAATAGGCTGACTGTTTACTCCGTGTCTATCAGCTTTTCCGGGAATGGCTCTTTGCCCACGAGGAAGGTTTGTGCAGTGCAGCGAGGCTGCGGCAGCTACATTCCTCCCCAGGACACAGCTCTCCAGGTCCCACCTGCCTGATTCTGCTTTCCCCTTTGAAAATTGCCCCTCTAAAGTCACTCGACAAGGAAGCGAGCGCATAGGTTCGAAGCCATTTAATGGGGAAATAAGCCCGGAGCACGGTAATGGTGTTTTGAGATGCTACAATCAAGACCGCTGCCACCCTCTCTCAGTGCCACCCTTATCTCGTGGCTCAGAGAAGTTCTCAGAATTTCAGAAAATAGCACCTCTGCCTACAAAACACTCAATTATCGGCATGATGATGATGATGATAGGAGGTGATTGTCATCCGTAATGAGGACAGCTCTCAGAGCTGTCAGCATTCAACCTCCCCATCCAGCGCGGAGTCATCTTTTCGGTGCTGCTGAAGGGTGCCTGGATAAAATGACAGGTGAGGAGATGTGCAGCTCATGAACGGCATTTTAGGGGGGGCAAAGGAGCTGGGATGCAGAGCCCTGCCTCCCGTTGCTCTTACAATAAGACCACAAAGCCCAGCAAGGGTTTTGCTCCGTGTCCGCAGCACAAGGCACGGCACAAGCCAGCAGTCCACCAGCTCAGGACCCGGAGTTTTGTCCCCAGCGCTGCCACCAGCCCGTTCCCTGACCTTGGGCACGTCTCCTCCCAGCCCCATTGTGTGCCGACCATAATATCGGTATTTCTCATAGCGCAGTGGGGGCGAGGATTAATGTATGGTGAGAAAGCGCTTGGAAATCCAGATAAAGCACATTATGGGAGTGCAAAGTATTCAAGGTTATTATTATTACCTGGATCGCCGGGTAATTTCTTTGACCTCACGTGGTGCAAAGACATTTCTTTCCAAGGATAAACAGCGCCTGCCCAATTATACAACGCTTTTGGGCTTTAACTACAGGCCACTAAGTGAGATAATTGCCTGGTATTTATACTATATGTTCTCACAGTTACTTGGCAATGCATCTCGGAGATTGTTCGGGTAGAAAGCACCCCCCAAGCGCTGCCGTTGCTGCGCTTTCTTCTGTGTCAAAATGCTTCATTATCCCTGCCCGCCCTCGCCTCGGGGCTGAACACCTCGCGCCCCAAATGACGCTGGCACCGGGGAGGTTTGCACAAAGGGAACGCAACCGGAGGAGAGGATCTGCAAGGCTCTCACAGCCAGGCAGGTGCTGAGGGAAGGGGCTGGGCATCAGCCTCAGCCTGGGCATCTCCTGCGTCTCCATCAAGCCCTCGAAACAGGAATCTGCCCCCTGTCAGGGCAAGGCACTTTGGGATCTATTTTGGGTATATTTTTGGCTGGAGGTCGGTGTTATCACCTTGCCCCCAAGGGGAGATGCTGCTCTGGGGGTTGCTTTGGATCCTGGCAGCAGAAAGCCCTGCGATGCACCCCGTTAAGCTTCCCATGGCCTCCTGAGCACAATGCAGCCCGAAGTGCCTCCACTGCCCCTTTTCAGAGCCACCAGATCCACCGTAACCCACTCACAGAGCTTGGTCGAGTTTGGTTCACTTGAAATGTCGGTCAGCACCGCAAGGAACCGCGCGTGGGTGCGGAGAGATGGGCTCAGAGCTGCCTCTTGGGTGCCCCCAGCCTCCGGGAAGCCAAGCACTTGTTCTTGCCTTTGTCAGAAAATCGGGCAAATGGCCCTGAACTGAATTCCAGCAAGCACACGGCGCTTTCCGAATCGGCACGCTGGCGCCGGCAGGGTGGGAGCGGGGTCCTGCAGGGGAGAAGGAGGTCGGGGCTGTCGTGGCAAGGGGCCGCATGCAAACGGAGGCTGGGACTGGTCCTGGGGGCAATGGGGTGGCACAGAAAGGCTTGTGGCAGAAGGGTGGCTCCTGTGAACCATTTAGCCTGCATTTAAGAGACAAAGTGCTGTGCTCTGCAGCTTAAAGTTCCTAAAGAGGGGTCCTCCTGGGCAGCCCCGATGCAGTCTCCATGTCCCGCATGGCTCAGCCCTCGTTGCTTTAGGAGAACTGGAGAGGGAAGGGTCAAAAGCTGTCCCAGCAAATTCGCTAAGTGCTCAGGCATCTCAGGCTCTCTAAACTCCTCTTGAGCTCAACCGGCTGTGAGAAGCAGCTGGATGATGCAATGACACCCGGTGCCAAAGAAGCACAGCTCCCTGCTACCCACAGCCAGAAGCACCCACACCGCCGGGGACCCCGCTCCCACCGCAGCCCCAGGACACCAGCTGGGTGTGCAAGGGGACGGTGCTCAACCCAGGTGAGACCCCTGAGCCCTGCAGACCCCGTGTGTCGGTAGAAACCACTCTGAATATCATTCTCAGTTGGGTTTTGGGGCTCGCTGGAGCTGACCACCAGCTTCTATCCCCAGGATGGATGCTCCCGGCGCCTCCCGCCCTACAAGCACTGCGGTGGCTCGGCTCTGCCCTGCCGTCCCCGTCACGTTCCAGCTGGCAGCGCTGGCCCTGCTCCCTGCTGCGTCACGCCAAGGCTCGGCACGAGCCATTGTGCAGGACGGAGCAGCAGTGCCCGATGTGGGCCACCACCGCCCGCCTCCTCCCTTCCCCGGGGGGCACCACCGGCCGTGCCAAAACCGAGGGGGCCGGGGCCACGCTCCCTGCTTACGCCGAGCCTGACTCATTCGTTTGTTTTTTTTCCCTGGTGGTTCAAGCCCAGTGGGTCTCCTCCTGGTCGGCTGAATCAGGCTTTACGTAAACAGCCCCGGAGCTGGCCGGGCTTCAGGAGCGCTCAAGCAGCTCCGGCCGCTGGGTGCTCCTGTGCTCGGCCTCCCCGGACACATCTCCGCGCACAGCATCGCTCCGGGGGGCTGTGGGCGAGCTGGGAGGGAGCCACAGCCCGGTGGTTGGGGTCCAGGGGTGCCCCACGGAGCCAGGAGCCCACATTGAGGAGTGCTGGGCTCTATTTCTGGCGGCAGGATCTTGGCCAACCCAAGGCGTCTCTTCGCGCCTCCACTTGAAACCAGGAAGGCTTGTTACCTCCCTCTCCTCTTCCTGGAGACGCTGCAGGAGCTAATTGAATCTGGTTTGTAAAGGACTTGCAAAAGCACAGCCTAAATGCGGGGTGGAAGCCGGGGCTGTGATTATTGCAGCCAGCGGGAGCTGCCCCTCTCCTTCGATATTTATTGTTCCCGTCTCGATTTTATTTTTATGAATTCCACACATACTGGCGTGTTTCTAAAGTCAACAATGCTAATAGAATTACTCTCTAAATGGGAAAGCAGGCACAGTGGAAACTGCCTTTTGCCAGAAAGCGGCAGATAAAAGGATCTGCCAGCGGATGTCAGGTTTATTGCAGAGGGGAAGAGCAAATGAGATCCTGCCCGAGCGCGTGTCAGGCAGCTGGGGGCTCAGCGCAGGGCGCCTGGATGGCTCAAACCTCTCCTTCTTCCTCCCCTTCCTCCTCCTCCTCCTCCTCCTCCCCGCCATGCAGGTGCTGACCTGCTCACGAGCCCTGCCCTTGGGCTGCTCTTTCTGCAGGACATTTGATCTCCGAGATAATTAGCCGTATTTCTACAATTTCAGGCTCGACACCGGAGGCGATGAGGCCGGCTGTGCAACGAGCAGCTCCGTGCAAGGTGACGGCGTGGTTGGATCACGCTGCGGTATCACACAGCCAAAACAAACCTTACAGCTCCCCAGAGACAAGGAGGACGAAATTCCTACAGGGCTCTGCCCGGCCAAGAGACCCCTGTTGAGGGTTCAATGAACTTTCAGGTTCGGCTGCCGAATTTTTTCGTGCTTACCTAGGAAAGTCCCGGTGAATCCCAGTGCTAAGAAGCTGGAGATGACAAACAAGGTCCCTACAGCCAAGATGACCAAGCCTGAGCAATAAGCCCAGGGGCTGTCCAAGCCCTCCAGCTTCGGCTGGCTCTTCATGGCTTCTGTGAAGCTGTCAGAGAGACAACAAGGGCTGTTAATAACATCACCCCCCTCCGGGAGAGGCAGAGCTTTTGGGAGAGGATGCTGCTGGGGGAGACACTCCTCGGGGCCCTTTGACATTTCTCAGGATCCCCTTTTCCAGTGGGAGAAGCAATGGTGAGCAGCCAGGGCTTGACCTCGGGCACTTATTTTAACTCGCAACCCTTGGTGGAAATGTCTTGGAAATGTCCTGGAAATGTCAACCCCACCAATGCACAATATGATGCAAAAAAAAAAAAATAAATATAAAATGCACAAAGACGCCCTGGCAAACGCTGGAGGCTGCGATGCCTCAGCACGGGACCTGGAGGACTGGGGAACAATCCCCCGGGGTTATCTCGTGCTCCCACCCCCGTTCCTCTCCACCAAAACATTTTGCAGCTTTTGTGGGCTCGCCACGTGCCCAGGAGTGATTCACGGCTGAGGCCTGACAGTCAGGGGGAGGACGGGAGCAGCGAAAGGAAAATGCTGGAGCTGTGCTTCTCGGCTCCAGGCTTAGGCAGGCATTTCGGGTCTGACCTCCCAAATGCTTGTTTGCGAGCGCAAAATCCGTGACCCCCCTGTCCTGGGCCACCCGAACTTTGCCCAGGAGCAGGGCTTGGCAGCCCTGGCGCCTCGCATAGCTCCGGTGCGAGCGGAGGGCTCCAAACAAGATAAGGCTGTGATTCAGAAATGCCCGTTAATAACAGGCAGATGAGATAAGAGCCCCACGGAGCTGCGTGCAGCGCCTCTCCACATGCTGCTGACACACGAGGTAGGAAACTCGGAGCGTTTTTTTTGTTTTGTTTTGTTTTAATGAGCACCCTGGAGGCTGAAATTCAAGTGGAATAACAGCACTCCTGCGCCCCTGGCCATCGCTGCCTGCCTCTTGCTCCTCGTGCTCC
This sequence comes from Anas acuta, assembly GCF_963932015.1. Classification (NCBI taxonomy): domain Eukaryota; kingdom Metazoa; phylum Chordata; class Aves; order Anseriformes; family Anatidae; genus Anas; species Anas acuta. The sequence goes on from NC_088993.1 coordinate 15,470,280, forward strand.
CCGCTCTGCGCGTGGAACAGACCCGGTGGTTTCAGGGCTGCCAGCTCGTGTGATGTTATCTGCGCTGCTTGGGAGGGTTTTTTTCCTAACGTCCAGCTCTGCGAGCCTTGCAAATCCCTTGGTTTTCTTTGCTGCCCAAATTGGAGCTGAGAGTCCTGCCAGGGAAGCTGACAGAGCCGGGGCTGCACCTTGCGAGGCACTCGCCAAGCAAAGCCCAGGATGTTTCTTAAACCTTACGGTGCACAGACCTGGCTGATACCTCTTGTTTTCCTTGGAGCTCGTTCCTACCAGGTTTCCTACTCTCCGGGAGCTTTTAGGCCCCCACAGCAAGCCGTTTCATCCTTCAGCATGGACTAGAGCAAAGAAGCAAAACACAAAATAAATGTACTACGCTGGGCAGGGAGCTGGAAGGAGCCTTGGAGAGCTCCTCCGTGACCCAGCACGCTGCCCTCTGCTCTCCAGGTTCATCCTGGTTTTGTTTAAAACCAGTGCTGACGGGAAGGCACAATCCAGCAACCTCACAGCCCTTCGCATCGCATCCCTGATGTTTGTTTTTCAATAATAAAAGCGTCCCCGCTGAGGAAGCCCAAACCTGCGTCCCTGCTACCAGCACTGCCGGGGTTTGGATGGAAAACCATCGCCCTGAAGGGATGCAAAAAGATGTGAGCAGGGAGGTGCAGGTATGGCGTGGTGCTCAGAGGCTGCTTTTTTGCTCGGGATTAGCAGGATTAATGCTATCTTGCATCCTTGGAGCTCCCCTATCCTGTGCTCGTGACCTGCCTCGGCCTCGGAGCATGAGAAGCACAAAGGTGGCTTCGAGAGCACGAACTGGAGGTTTTGCAACCAGCACGTGAGGCTGTTTGCTTTGGCAAAGCCGCGTCCCCTGCTCCAGCTGATGCCATCCTCCCTTCTCACGGGTGGCAGGAGCTACCCTCAGCAGCACGCCCTGCTTCGTGCCCTGCTTCATGCCCTGTTTTTTGGCTTGCAGCTAGGCAGGGAGGCGTTTGCGCAGAGCTAACGGGCTGCCTTGCCCTGCAGTGCTGCTTTCCACCTTCCTAGACACACATTATTTGCATTAAACATGATGCGCGCCGGAGTTTTCAGCACTGGTAAATAAACCTTTCAAGCAATTTATGATGCCGGGCCACGACGAGCAGCACGGAGCCGTCAGCAAATGCAGTGATTGTGGCATCCGTGCGGGGGAGCCCCCCGGGGGCCACGGCTCACCCTCCTGGCATGGGGAGGATGAAGCGGGGGCCGTCCCCATCGTCGTGTGGCACGAGTCCCGCGGCCACCCATCACCGGTCCCTTTCTCCATGTGCCTCTGAGTCACGTTCATCCCAGCGTTTATTGCTGGCTGTGCTGCAAGGCAGCGTCCCGGCTCGGCACCCGAGAGGATGCTGCTTGCAGCCGGGCTTTGTCCTGGTACCTGGAAACGCTTTTGTGCGCCGAGCGGAGCGAGTGCCGTGGGGAGGAGCTGCCCTCCTCCCAGGGCAGGGATGGATGGGCTGTGACCTACTTTAATCACATCCCCGGCTGCTGTCACGAGGATGCCAGTGATTGTGGGGTAGAGGGGGTCTGCGGGGTGCCCCCCAGCTTTGGGGAATGGAAATGGGGGAAACGGGGCTTCCCCCAGCATCTCCCCATGCGTACCTGTGGGTTTGCCGGCACAAACACCAGCGGCACCCGCTCCCTGCCCCAGCCAAAAATCCCAAATCCACCAGCTCTGGCCCAGCTGGCAGACGTGGCTGATTCCCTGAGGGGTGCAAACAGCCCCGTGGCCACCTGCACAACCTCCCCATCAGCGGGGTTTGCCCCAGGATGCCAAGGCAACCGGCGCTGCTTTCCCAAAACAAAGGGCGTTTGCTCAGGCACTCGGCTGTTGCCGTGCAGACGGTGCTGCGTGGTGGGAATAAAGCACATGAACTGGAAAAGCACTCTGGAAATGGCCCCGCAGCGCGGGGACGGAGGTGTCACACAGCTGGAAGTGGTTTTTAACCCGCAGTGTGCTCAGCCTCGAGGGCAAGGGGAATACCGGGGGCACCGCTCCTCCCGCGGGGATGCGGAGGGGACCCGTGGCCAGGTTTGCACAAACAGGAGCTTATATTGCAAAAACAGAAAGCCAACCAAACCTGCAGCCCCAATGCATCCCCAAAAGCCACACAGAGCACGAAGCAAGCCTGGAAATGTGGTGAGAGAGGAGCTGAGCTTTTCAGCTCTTTGGGCCTCTCTCGGTGGCACGCGGTGACCACATTTTGTAACCCCTTCCCCACAAAGCAGAGCAAAGACCTCATCAAGCAAATTGGGTCGCTGCCGCAGCGCTCCCTTCGGCTGATCCCCAAAATCAGCCTGGAAACTGGGCAAGTGCAACTGGGGCAGAAGTGGGACCGGGGCTGGCAGGCAGTGGGAAGCGTCAGGGGCGCAGGCGGCTGCGCGGCATGTCCCCGTCCCCGTGCTGGAGGCTTTGTTCCCCCTGGCAAAAGCAGGCAGCAGGGGGAAAATGGTCCAGCGGTGGCCAGCGGCAAGCACCGCTGCCTGCACGCCGCAACAAAAGACCTCGCTCGTTAAAAAAAAGAAAAAAAAAAAAGGAAATAAAGCCTAAAACCATCCCGCCGATACCACCAGCAACTGTGAGCCCGGTCATCATCTTCACAGCTTCTTTTGCCAATAATGACTTTGCCTTTCTGCCAGCGCCGGGGTGTGTGTTATTTAGGTCAGCCGGGGGCTGGAGCAGCTTCTCTCCGTGCCCGGCAGCGGGTCCGTGGGGGGCACGAGGTGTTTTGGTCCACCCGGAGCTTTTCCCAGCCACGCTCAGCCTGCTGCTGGCAGCGTGGGTCGGAGGGGACGTGGGCTGCTGAGGGCCACGCTCAGTTCCCATCATGAGCGTGGTGACAAAACGCTGCGATATGGAGATCGATGCCGTTTACAACACGCTTGTTCTTGATACCAAATCCAGGAAGTAAACAAGCTGAGCGTAAAAGAAGCGCACTACTGAATGACACCCGGCCCCTCCCAGGGCTGAATCGGGTCCCAGGGTGGGTTCTTTCTGTTGAAAAGGTGTTGTCCTTGCTCAGCCTCTGCAGGGCGTGCTTGGAGCAAAGGCACCACAACCCAGACACCCCAGGGGCCTCGCTCTGCATCTGCCAAATCCCCCTTTTGGCACACTATGCGGGGTGGTGCTGTTACAGCTCGGAAAAACACCCCAAGACCCCAAAGGTGGGAAGTCTGTAAGGTCCCCAGGTACAGAAGCATCTGCACACGCCTGCTGTGGGATGAGGAGTTTGAAAAAGCATACAAAGAGGAGCAGGGGACAGCTCCAAAGGCAGCACCCCTGGCTTATTGTACAGTCAGAGCAGGGAGGGATGCCAACAAGGTGGCTAAACCCAGAGAGAGACACGGGATGGAAATGTGCAGGAGGATACAGAGGGGCATGTCCCGTGTCACAGGGTAACAGCCGTGAACACAGTGCGGGCAGGCAGTGCAGAAGTTCAGGAGTTGTTTTCCCTGATAAGAGCTCCAGTAAGAAGCTCCTGCTTCTTGCCAAACGAACATCATGAAAATCATCGCTGCTCCGAAGCAATTAAGGGTGCCTGCCTCGTGCGGTTGACTAAGCAGGTCCCCTCTGGTCACAGGTCACTCTGCATTGCTTCTCAGAAACACGCCGGGGCTGATAACGAAGCTCAGGGCTGGGAAGCACCTAATTGCTTAATAAGCATGGAATATTTCTTTTCTTACAACCAAGGTATCCCTTTGGATGGAAAAATGCGTGAGACCATCACGGCACCGACCTGGGGACAAGATTGAGAAAGGGGAGGCATCGGAGCTTGCAGCCCAGATGCCAACCTGCAGAATTTGTCTGCTCTTCCCTCCCCTGCCTCCACCTCTGGCTGGGAGCCTGTCAAAAATACAGCTGTGAAGAGGAAGCAGGTCTTTAAAAACAAAAGAGGCTTCCTGTGGGCTCCCCAAGCGCTCCCCAGCAGCCCCTGCCCACAAAAACATCAGTGCAGCCGAGCAGAAGTGACTTGGAGAAAAAAAAAATGATTAAAGGGGAAAGTGAAAGGAAGAGAGCTGTGCCCCTCCTGGTGGAAGCAGCCCTGAGATGGCAGTGCCCGCATCCACGAGTCCTCCTCTGGGCAGCTGGAGCCCAGTTTGGGGCTGGCTGCTGCTTTCATGTGTGAGCAGGGGGCAGGATCACGTCTTCCCAAACAGCACAGCCTCTCCTGGCTGGGGCTGTGGAGGGCTCACGGAGCTGGGGATGGAGCTTGAAAGCATCCCGTGGCTCCCAGGGGAAGGATTTGGAGAGCTTGGGGTGCAGTGCTGGGACAGCTCAGGCCTCCTTGACCCTCCCCATCAACGCTCAGCCCCCAGGAGCTGGGATCGTCCCCCCCATCAGCTGTGTTTTTAATTAAAGGCCGGGCTCAAGGCTTTGCACTGCTTCCCAAACAACAAGCAGCTGTGTCATCAGTGCCTGAGACTGCCGAGGCATTCCCCAGCGAAATCCAAGCGTGCCATGTCACCGAGCCACGGGCACTGAGCCCCACACCGCCTGCACTCAGCGATGGCCACATTCACTGCGAGCTTTCTTGGGCTTTCTGCAACAAGAAGCAGCGGTGACAAAGGCAGAAGGGCAAGGGCAGGTCTCGGTGTCGTTTCCAGGAAGGCAGAGCTCTTAAATACATGTGCAAATTCCAACCTGAGATCTCTGTGCCTGGGAAATTACCCGGAGTACTAAACAACCCATTAGCTCTGACCCTGGCATAATTGAATCTGGAAATTTAGTAGAGAGCCTGCCTCTCCTCACAGCGTTGAAGATAAAGCCTATCAGATCGCAGATAAATTGCTGGCATCGGGGAAATCGTCTGCAGCAAACCTCTGTGCTGCACTCAGAACGTCAGCGGACGTATTCCCGTGGTGGAGGGCGCATCAGTCACACAGCACTATTAGCACAGGGAGTGTTTAAACAGATCGCAGATAAGAGTTTGAAGAGGCTGCTCGCTAAGTGCACAGATAATCCCACTCTCCCGCACAGGAAATGGGGGTTTCTTAAAAACAGGCTTCATTTTGGTCATTGTTTTCACGAGAAAATTAAAGGATCCTGCTCTTGGGTACGTGCCCGCAGCCTTCCTGCCACCCAGCTGCACGCAGGGCAGGGGAAACTGCCCCAAAAGAGTGGGGCAAGAAAATCCATGCCACCCGATGGGTGCTGATGGTTTGCTCTCCTGCCCACAGCCACCTCGTTGCATCCCTCTGCCTGACTGGGGTGTTCCAAACCTTGGAATAAATCTGCTGGCTGAAGGGATCCGGGTAAAACCAACACGCTGGGGATGGATTCAGCCCTGCAGAGCGCACAGCCCTCGTCCCCATGCCCTGTGGGGACACCTCTTTGGGTTTCCATACAAAGAGTTGGATCCTTACCAGTGGCTCCGCACGCAGTTGAGCATCAGGATCACAGTGCCCAGGCAGTAACAGGCGGTGTGTGGAGAGCCGCAGACCCGGCTGAGCGCTCGCGTTTTGTGCTCCCATCTCGCCACCTGAAGAGACAAAAGGAAAGGAAAGGGGTGGTTGGGGGAGCTCAGCAAGGCTGAGGCTGCCCCGGGGCCATCAAAGCCAACGGGCTTGTGTGATGGAGCCTGGCACTGCTCTCCTGCAAGGAAGGAAAACAGATCCCAGAGCAGGGGACGGACCGCAGGGCCCCCCAGCTCTGATTTCCCAGGCTGGGACCTGCCCCCAGCCACGCAGACCCTACCAGGCAGGGGCAACCCCTCCCAGCCCTCTTCCAGAAAAATCTGCAGCGCTTTCCCCAGCTCCCAGCAGCAGGAGCTGACGGCCCCCTGCCCCAAAATGCAGCTGGAGAGGTGCCCCCTCGCCCTGGGAGGCTGCTGCATGCGGGTGGCTGGAGCCGCTCCCCAAATCTGCAGCTCTGGACCCACCTGAATCATCACATCCCCGAACCTTGCTCCCAACCCAATCAAAATCCCTACAGCTGGAATGTTTTCTACCTTTCCACACCCTGGTGGGAGCCAGGGGACTGTTTCAACATCAATTTGCTCCTCCGACACGGCCGGCTTTTCGTTAGCTTCAAACACTCTCCGCTCCCTCGCACGGAGCCTGGGCAGCTTTGGGGGGCACCCACAACCTGGTTATTCACCCGTTCCGAGTGAATTTGGTAATTTAGTGGCTCCGTTGAAGCAGCGAGCAGGGAAGGGCGGCTTTGCAGGCACCGCTTTCTTCCCAGGCTGCTGCAGACACACAAAGTGCCGGTGGCAGAGGGGGGACAAGCCGCCTTCGGGAGGGGAGCGAGATGAAAACCTCCGATAAGCAGGGCGCCGATTTCACATGCTGAGAGCTGATTCAATTAGTTATGCAATGATTGCTCCGAAATTACAAATCCACTCATGACAGAGAGAGCTGCTTCACTGCCTTTTCCTGGCTGGTATAAATAGTTTGTATTCTAAATTGAATTTAAAACACCGTGCGTCATGCTGCTGCTAAAACGGGAGCTGCTGTTTGAGTGCTGCGAGAGGGGAAAGAAGAAATAGAGGGTGAGTTACCACCTTTGGAAAGGAAAAGAAGTGACCACACAGGTGACTGAGTCACAGCCGAAAACCACGGCCGCGTGCCGGCTATCTCTGCGAGCCTCCTAATTTCCTCCTGGAAATTATTCTGGCGGCGTTTGCACGGGTGGCAGCTCCGGGCTCGCTCCGAGAGCTCGGCAAAGCATCTCAGCCGGTGGCAGAGCTGAGGCTGAGAGCTGAGGCCTCCAGGAGCCATCCAGGTGGCCTCGTAATTACCCTCGCTGCTACAAACACTCATCTGGGCAGCGAGAGAGCAAGACAGGGCAGAAGGAAGGAGCCTGTTTTGGAGCCCTTCGGGGCACCAGCTGGCTCCGTGCCGCTCCCGGTGCAGCCGAGCTCGTGCTGCATCGTGCAAACTCCCGGCTAGGAGCGAAACATCAACCTGTATTTGGCTGTTGCAGCCTCCAGATAGGACCCAGGACTCTTTTTCCAAGCACGCCACGAGCCCACGCATGAGTCACCAGCAGCAACGCTGAGCGAGAGCCTGCGTGGAGCCTTCCCGGGGGGCTCCTGCCAGGCCCCGCGCTGGTATTTCGGCTTCCGAACAATTAATTTGTTCCGGTTCTGGTTCTATTCCTCGAGCAGCTAATTAGTTCTGGCTCGGTTCTGCTTTTCTAATTTTAGTCATCTGCTCGCTAATATTAGCTCTCCTCCGACCTACGGCTACGCAGCTGGCTTCATGGTTTTATGAAACCATCAGCCGACGTGTTTTTATTTACTGCGCCGTGGACGCAAGATGGTTTTGGCACCCTCCGTGGCTGCAGCTATTCCTGGCACGGTGCTTGCTCCCCGGCCAAGGCTGGCAGCCCCTGCTCCCACCGCCGTGCACGGCATCGGGACGGGGAAATGGAGCAACACAAAGTTTCCTGACTTTACCCGGGGGTCAAAGCAATAGAAACTAAAAATAAGGCTCTTTCTCCAAAGCCCTGCGCTTTCACTTTAGGAAAACTGGCTGATGGCTGTAAGCAGGTTGTGAATGTTTCCCCCAAAGCTCGTTATCGGAATAAAATCAGCGTGTGGATGTGGCTGCAAAGCCGGGTGGGCTCCTGGGCCCTGCATTCTGCATTTTGGCAGGCTGCTGCTCCCAGGGCATCGCTCCCCCCGTGCGTAACGCGGGGCTGCCTCCTCCCAACACGACCCCAGCCATCTCCCCAACTGCCTGGGCAAGTGCGTAAACAGAACTGAAACCACCGGCGCGCATCCCCTGTGGCCGCCCTGCTAGGAAGAAGGAAACGTTCGGAGCTCTCTGTTCCTTTTTTTGGGGTGGGTAAACCTTCCCGAGCCACCTTGAGACGCGCCACAAATAGCCATTGGAAAAGCAATTTCATCTCACGAGCTTGCCTCCGCCGCTGATCCACGGGAAATGCTCTTTACAGCTTTGTGTGCATGGCAGACCATATCCTCTCATTAATATTTAGTATTTGTTTCAAGGAAATTGATTTATTTTTTTTTTCTGTCTGCCATCCAAGGAAGCTGGCTTTTGAACGTGCTACATTTTAATTTGCTCAACCCCAGCTTTGAAACGGAGACTTTGTTCTGTTTCGCATGACTCCCCTTCTATATCTGGCTCGCCCCTGAGGTAAGGGAACGAAACCAGACACCCCAAAGGCTGGCTGGCACATCTCACTGCTGATCAGCTGGCCGATGTCCTCATGCTGCCCCTCAGCACCACAACACTGGGTGGGCTCTACTGAATTTAGGCAGGCGGCGTGCCTGGTGGGCTGGGATGGATCAGAAGCTCTCTTTCACAAAGGGAAACTGAGGCACTGCAGGGCCGAGGTGTGCAGCTGCTTCCCAGCTCTCTGGGATCGGGGTGGTGAGGCTGTGCCCACGCCCTGGGAAATCCCAGAGCTGCTGCCCACTCGGGGAGATGCTCTGCCTGCTTTCAATTCAGCTCAAACTCAAAAACCTTAAGACAAGAACCACCTAAACAATTTTTGTAGCTTTACCCTTCAGCCTGATCTCTCCTGGGCCAGCTTCCCATGGATGCTGGGCTCCACGCTGCTGCTGGGTTGGGAAAGACCCCGACGTGAGCTCTGATGGCTCCGTGCAAACACCTCCTGCAGCGGGAGGCATGCCCCTGCCAGCTCGTAATGCCACGAGAGTGAAGGAAATCTGACAGTCCCCTTAATGCTCCTCCAGAGACCAGGGGCACCAAATCGTTCCCCTGCTATGAAAAATCAATTTTCTCATTCCGAATCCCTGAAATCCTTCATTAAAGCAGCATGACATTCCCCGCTCTCTGCCAGCACTTGGGTGCCAGAAAATGACCTTGCTTGCAGCTATTGCATTTATCTAACAGACAGGGAGAAAAGAGAGACGCCCGAGCACCCAAACTCTGACTCAGGCACTCACAGGAGTTACGTGAGAGCGGGGAGGATGCCACGATGCGGGGCAGAAATAACCCAGCGGGCTGAAAGCACACGGACACCGCGGGGCTGGGAGCCCTGGGGCTGGCTGACCTTTGGCAAATGCCGAGCAGCCAGCGATTCTGGCTGTTCCAAGTATTTGCTGAGGAAATGAGGGTGGCCTGCCTGATCTCATCCCTCCTAACAAACCGTGTGTGAGCCCTCTGCAGCCGGCAGTGCTCAGGGTGGGTTTATTGGGCAGCGCTGGTTGAGCACCGGGGCCAGGCTGAGAGCTCCAACGTGGGCTCCTGCGGCTGCTCGAGGCACGTGTCCTGCAGCTCCTCGGGGAGAAAACCTCTGCTTTTCCAGCAGGCTGCAAACCTCGGCAGAGACAGGAGGAGGGAAGCTGCAGGGCTGATCCTGGGGAGCGCCGTGCCATCTTCCACAGGTGGTATTTCAGCCATGGAGCTGCTGTTCCCCTTCCCAAACGAGGTGAGGATGCTGTGTGCCCATGCGCAGCCCCATCCGAAATGCCCGCCCCGGCACCAGGCACGGCAGAGGCTTTCCGAAGGCATGTGCTGCAACGCCCCGGGGACCAGCGTGCCACCAGCAGCAAGAACATGATTAGCGGGAGCTCTGGGCAGCGAAGGCAGGAGAAAAAGAACAGAACAAACCACGTTTTAATTTGTACAAGCTGGTAATTATAGTTGCTATCTGTCTGAAATCTCTATTGAGTTTATTTAAATATGTTCTCCATGAAGGCCATTCAGACAGGAATTATCAAGGTGTTGCAGCAGAGGAGATAATGCCATGCAGTTTTCAACAGATCAAGGGCTGATTAGGAGGAATTAATTAGCTGCTTAAACAGCCCTTGACTCGCTGCAGCAATTAGCCGTCCCCTCCCCTCAGTCACGTTCCTCGTGCAGCCGCGGCGGCGACACGAAGCGCCCACCAGCAGAACCACCAGTCCTACAGCTAAGGATGTTTTTCATCTCTCGGATTTTATCAGGCTGGTCCTTCATCATCCTCCATCCACCACCTCTCACCTGCTACGAGCCACCAGTTCTCAGCTGGGCTCTGCCACCAGCATCGCTCAGCAGCCTCAGCGCCCCGTGCCGCCGCAGCGCTGCCTGCCTCCCTCTGCTGGGCTGTCCCCTGCCCAACCTTTTCCAGAGGCAGGAGGAGAAGCTGGTGCTCAGCCACGAGAGCCCTTTCTGCCCCACGGTCCCAGGCTGCCAGCTCCTGGCAGCGCCCCAGAGGGCTCAGCTTTGTTTAATTGCTTCCTCCTGCAGCCGTGGCTCTGGACCGTCTGATGCGGAGAGCGAGTTATTGCTCTGAAGGCTTCTCAACTCGCAGGCACTCAATTACGGGAAGCCATGAGATGGTAATGGAGCCCGAAAGCTTTTTAGCAAATGATTAAAGCCCTGCAAAGTTCCCCCACTAAGTACTGGAGCAGCAGCTTCCAGTTCATGCAATTAAAACGCTGCAGTGATATTAGAAGAGACAGGCACCATATTAAGAGTTTCGTGTAAGCTGTAAGGCAACATAAGCCAGAGACTTGGCTTGTAAATGCTTTTTTTTTTTTTTTGTAACACACCGAGATGAGATGTAGGTGCTTTCAATAGCAAGGGCTCCGCAGCCCTGGGACCACCAGGATCAGAGAAGACCCGCAGCGGGGGCACAGAGGGTTTCCTACCACCCCGTTCCCAAAGCACATCCATCTCGGGGCTCAGGTCACACCCTAGGGTTTTAGGGCACCCCAAACCCTGACACATGTCCTGGGAGAGGAGGACAGGGGGCCGCCCTGGGAGGCTACACCCATCAGTTTTCTCACTTTCCCCATCTGTACGATGGCAATAACAGCTGTCGGGGAGGCGCAGCCCAGTGGAAAGGCTTAGCGGGTCCGCGTCTGCCAGAGCTCCGAAAGGAAGACGTCGGTTTGACTCAAGAAGACTTTTCCATTGCCTTCCACGAGCCCTGGGTGTGGGGTTTTGATGTTTGTTCCAGCCAAAAGAAACAACAGCGGGGCTTAGGAAAAAAGCCTGTGGTATGCAGGCGGTGTGGGAACAGCCAGCTGGAGCAGCACGGCCGCACGCACAGGTGACGGAGAGCTCCGCGAGCACACAGCCACACGTTTGCAGGCTCTGGCTGTGGAAAGTGAGAGCATCCAGGGGCTAAAGACGAGAAATATCTACAAGGGAAAAGGAGGTCGAGCTTCTCCTCAGATCCCAGGGGCGGGTTTTGTGCTGTCTGTAAGGCATCTGCCGTGGGGTGGTTGGTGGGGCTGGGGACGGCTCCTCTCCGGCAGCACAGGGCACGGCAGAGCTGCAGCACTCAGCTGTGCCAGCGTGATAAACCCATCGCCAAAACGGGGGAGTCAAGAAGAGGAAATTAGAGCTGAAGTGCTCCTTCTGGTGATTCCTGCCTGAAGAAGCCGCTGCGCCGCAGGCGAGGGGTCAACGGGACCCAGGTTGAGGACTCCGACACGGGGAGAAGAGCAAAGTGCCTACGCTTATGGAGAAGTAGAAAGATGAGCGCAGAAGAAACCCAGCCTGCCTAAACCACGGAAGGGTTTCGCCTAAAAAAAATAAACCCACATCCTTCCCCAGGGAAAGTAACTGGACTGAAATGGCACAGGTCACCTCAGCGAACGGCCTTGAGGTGGGGAAACAAAACAAGCCGGCAGGTAAACAGATAAGGGTTTCGTAAGGACTGGGTACGCTTTACCTCAAAGCCATCCCTTGAGATTACCTCCACACGAGTCTTTACCTTGAATCCACTCATGATAAACAGCTAGATAATAAATTTCATTTCTCTAATAGTGTTTATGGGATTTGTCAGAGGACCATCTCATTAGCCGCCTGCAATAAAAACAAGCGCCCTGCTTAGCGTGCGCCGCGGCAGCCCGGGCCCGCAAATGTTCCATGAGCAACATCCTTTCCTCTTCAATAAAAACAAAACCGACACGGAAGACGGGCCGCATTCGCTAGCAATTTCCAACACAAGATCTGAACGGCTTCTCCTCGAGGCAAGGAGCTCATGATTTATGGCCGAAGGGCTGGAAGCCGGCGGCAGGTGATTTCGCGTAACCGAGGCCGCGCTGCGGGAATTCGTCCTGGCAGCAGGAACCTTCGCGAGCAGCTCCCCAGGACAAATCTGGGAAGGATGATGCTCTGCAGCCGCAGGGATCGCACGGCCCTAACAGGCTCTCCCGGCCAACAAAACCCCGTGGAAAAAGTCTTAAGAAATAATGACTTCTCCAGAGCGCAGCGCGGGCTGTGGGAGGCCCCTTACAGCCCGTCTGAGATGGGGTGTGGATGGCCCGGCTTTGGGAGGGGTGCAGGGGGATGCGTGCCCTGATGCAGTAATGCATCCTAATAAAAGAGCCTCCTGAGAGCAGGGAAAGGCAGAGGCTGCACCTACACGAGGAGCTGGGGCTGTGCCAGAGCCCACAAGGATGCCGAGTGCTGCTGGGTGAGCGGCTCACGTGCAGGATGGTGAAGCATTTTCCCCAGGGGGGGATTTTGCACGTTTTATTTTTGTCATCTTCCGTGCTCAGATGACTTGGCCCCCACCCTGCTTCCCATCGCACTCAGCTCCAACCGAACCGAGCCAGAGAGCCGCACGTCTCTTGCTTTCATACATTTTTGAAGCTCGGAGCAGTCTGCAGAGCAAAAAGTTGGCTTCCCAATCCACCTGGAAGTGAAGGTGCGTGTCGGTCCCTCGCTGGTTTAACTGTTCTGCCCATCTCACGTCCTGTACTCGCTTGTTTTTTATTTTTTTTTTCCTGTTGCTCATGCTCACGCAGCACTAAATAAGCAAAGCTGAGGAAAGTGCCTGAAGTGCTGTGCACGCAGCCGCTGCCCTGAACCCGGCTGTCCCCCCAGAAGACCCATTTCCAAACAAAGCGATCCAACAATAGCACTGACGGTGTTTGAACTGGCACCAGCACATAAAGACGGGCTCTGTGCTGCAGCAGTCAGCGAGCGCTCGGTACAAATGCCACGTTAGAAGACAGCAAACGTCTCTCTTTTTTAAGACTGCCCTTCTATTTTTGCACCTCCACTCTGCTGATTTCCAAATCAGGCCCTGGGTCCCAGCTGATCCACAGGGCGAGTCCCTCTGAAGACGCTGCAGACTTCAATACCTTGTTTTTTTTTTGAGATGTGGGCATAAAGCCTTCTGTCTTTGTCACAAAGCTTCCCCTCTGCTTTCCAAAGCCTCCCAATTACTGCTGCAAACCTGCAGCTTCAAGCACGATCGCAGTTGTAAATAAGGCCAGCCTGATCAAAAAACTGCTATCCTAGCCGGAATAAAAACGGACAGACTTCAGCAAACGCATCCAGAAATATCCCTTACCGAACCAAGACAAGCCCTTCCCAGTTCCAGCTAAAAGGAGATTGAGGTCACCCAACGACTCCGACATTTCTTGCAGCTCCTGATTAATTACAAAGACGCTGCCATAAAGCTACCCCGGAGGTGTCAGCTACTGCATGTGGCTCTTTGCTCTCCCCTGTGACCCACTGCAAGCAGAAGCATCTCAGGATGCAAACACAGCACAAACACAGCCCCACGTGCTGCCTGGGCTCTTCTGTTTGCTGTTTTCAGGCCCAAGCATCGTCTTTGCAGTTTGCTCTCGTTAATAGGCTTGCTTGGATTCCAGCTCAGCCCAGCTCATTACCCACCCCGTCGAACCCGACACTAATTCAGGATCACTCCCATCGCTCCAAATAAATAATAAAATTGCCTCCACGCAGGGGTTGTTTTCTTCCTCTCTCCCCCTAATGCAGGTCTGGTAGCATCTCGTGTATCTGTTAATGAAGTCCATTAGAGCCGGAGTTTCTCAGCAAGTAAAAATTACAATCATTAGCCAGTGACTGACGAGAGACAGCAACACCATTTCTGCCCAGGCTGGCAACAGCAGTACGCCGAGTACGCGTCCCAGCGAGTCGAGCCTTGCTCTCCCGGCACACGGTACCCAATGTTCTTCATTAGCACCGCTCTTTTTAATGGAGCAAGGCAGCGTCCTGCGGCTGGTCGCAATTACCCGCAACAATTAATTCAGGGAGAAACAATGACGGGCATCGCCCAGGCACGTTTTGCAGCAGGGTGGCCAAAAGGTGAAATGGGAGAGGGTCGGGAACATTTTAAAGCCCCCAAACCAATCCGAGCGGGGGCCATGGTAGAGGAGACGTGACTGGCTTCCTCGTGAACCACTTTGTAATTTTTGTTTTAAATAGTAAAGAAACATAATGATTATTATTTTTTTGGTCGTGATGCCATAATGGCCAGGACCTGCAGTCTGGGACCAGGACTTCTTGTCCCATTTACACACAGCACACAAAGCTGGTCTGCTTCTCCCTCAGCCGTAGCCGCTCTCCTGCTGCCCTTTTGTGAAATTAGGGCTTAATTCCCTGGAATAAGCCTGCTAATAAGGCCTCCCAACACACCCATCCTTCTGGACAGCGTGTACCCGCTCGGCGCTCTCCCAGAGGCTCTGACGGGAGGGAGGAGGAGGAGGGGGGGGGGGGGGAAGAATAAATATGCCTGGCAGAGCACAAAATGCCACAGAAACCCTACACCCCTTCACAGAGGAGTGAGACTTCGCTGGAAGAGAGGTACTCGGTGCTCCGGGTACGGAGCTCTGTGGAGCGCGGCCTCCGGCCTAGGGCCTCCGGGCCTCCCGGGGCCTAGCGTCTCACGTTCCCTGCTCCGTGCTAAGCCTCCCCTGGGAACATGTCCCACAGTGCCGAGGACACGCATGTTTGTGATGCTGCTGGCGTCCCCGCGGCCAACAATAGCGAGGGACACTTCGATCTTTATGTAACGCGGGCGGCCGCGCGCTCCCTTCCCCATGTCCTCGGGGAGGGGACGTTCGCACCGCCCGGCACAACACGCAGGGCCCCGGCCCAGGAAAGCCTTTTTTTTATTATTTTTGATGTTTTGGGAAGAGGATGTAGCCTCTTCCCAATGGAATTTCCTTTTTTTTTTTTAATTCAGTGCTTTCACTTTGTCCAGGCTCCAAAGGAGATGGAAAAGTGCAGGTCTTACCAGGCATGTGGAGCTGCTTATTAGGCCAACGTGTGAGTGAATTCAAGTGAAATAAAGTGAAATAAAGCTCGTACTAACCAGCTAAAGGATTAAACACAATAACCAACCCCTTCAGGATTGCTGCTGTTATACCTGGGGCTCCTGTGGGTGCTTACAGAAGGCCCCAGCTGCCCCCACATGCCCCTAGGTAAATATAACCCAAAAGCCAAGGGAACCATCAGTGCCCCCCAGCCCAGCGATGTGCACTACAGGGGAGCTCCTCCTCTGTTTTGAAGCCTCAAAGCCCAGCACTACAACACATTTAAGCCCTACATATCATGCCCAACCTGGTTGGAGTCGCTGTGGTGGTTTTACCACGCATCTGTACTGGAGCACAGGTCCCAAAAAGGACCCAGGACCCCCGCGCATCCGCACAGCGTGCCCTTGCAACACGGCTGCAGCTCCTGCTGGTCTCTGCTGACGGCTACAGGCAGGAAAATAATGTTCCTCAATTGGGCAATGCATTTATTTTGGCTTCCGAGTACATCCATCTCTGGAAAAATGATTGCACGCCACGGTCTTGAAATGAAACTAATTCATTTCTGCTCTCCAGCCTTGGGAATCAAATGAGTAACTCTGCAGTCATTAAAACAACGTCCTGGTAAAAATAAACAGGAAAGGGCACTTAGTAGGAATGCTTCGCAGTTAAAAATGCTGTATCTCAGCTGAGCTCATTCAGTTTTTAGTATGAAGAGCCACGCGTGCCCCAAGGTGCTGTGATCTGGGATTACTCCAGGCCTGTTACACACACACACACGTAGCCGTGCTCCCCATGGCAATGGGGGGTGCAGGAGATGTTTCCATTGCCGTTTCCATTGCTTGGCACACCTCGCAGCTTCCCTCTCACCACCGTGAGCATACAGGGTTTTATTATTTCACATGGACCCTTGTAGAAAACTTTGGCTCTCCCACCTCAGCACCATCTGAAATCCAAGACCAGTCTGGGATACCAGAGAGCTGGAAATAAACCAACCTCCCAGTGCAATCCAGGCACAGACGGAAGGGTTTTTTCCCATTTCAAACCCCCCCATGGGACTTTATGGATTGAGCACCTAGTGGTGGACTCACTACCGAAAACACAGCTCTGGGGGATGAGGCAGGAATAGAAACATCAGGGCCATGTGGGGCGATTTTGGGTCCCTTGTCTCTTCACTCGTGGGGAGGAGGAAGCTAAATTTGGTCCTTCTGAAAGGGGTATTTCTATAGCAAGGGGGAGGCTCCATCCGGAGGTGGTCACGGATAGCACCAGGAGGAGCTGATGCTGGATGAGGGGCAGGAGGTGAGACAAGCAGGCAGAGTACCATACAGGATCATAAAAGCTGCGTGGACTTTTTCCTTCCCTGAAAACGTCTTTGTGCTTTTCTGGCGAGGAGCTGCCACAATTACAGCTCCTTTTTATAAGCGAGGCACGAGGCAGATAATGAGCAAACCTCCCACCGCACAAAGGCGGCGGCGAAGGTGTTCTCCAAGCCCTGATGGTCAGGCTTTCCCGCAATGGCTGAATGCAAAGAAAATTGCTAAAGCCCATCTCTATTTCACCCACTTGAGGCTCACAGCCTGCTTTTTCTTCCCAAAAGTGCAAAAAAAAGGATCACACCGAAGTGAATGTGCCCACGCAGACTGCGAGTGAAAGCCCTTCAGCCAGCCAGACGCCGCTCGCACGCCCCGACCTGCAGAACGAGCCCGGCACTGAATCATCTGCTCTGGAGGAGTAAAATGGGGAACAAAAAAGGGTTTTCAGGGAGAAAAAAAAAAACAACAAAAAAAAACACAACAAGATATAGTTAAATCTGGACAACTGGGTCATGCACTGAGGAGGTTCGTGATGGCGGTGGTACATGGGAAAATGGAGAGCTCCCCTCAGCCTTCCTCTGCCTCACCCCAAAATTCGCTGGGAGATGGGGGAAGTTTAACGAAGCCACATGCAGCTGTGCAAGCCTGGGGCTGCCAGCTTTTCTGGCAAGGAAATTCTTAATTTTCAAGTCAGGCAGCACTGGGGGGAGTGCAGATATTTGTTGAGCTGAGACGAGGCTCCCAATATTTACCAGGAACCGGTGCCCAGCTGATGCTGTGGCTGAGCTGCCCAG
The DNA here is from genome assembly GCF_963932015.1 of Anas acuta. NCBI lineage: Eukaryota > Metazoa > Chordata > Aves > Anseriformes > Anatidae > Anas > Anas acuta. Next base: position 15,487,380 of record NC_088993.1, read on the forward strand.
TTTCACCCACGAGGGATGTCGGAGTCCTCTGCCAAGTGTCACTTCCAGCTCCTTATGCCACGGGGGATAAAATATGGTTCGAAAGGAAAACGAGGGCTTTGCTTTATGAGTTCGGCAAGGGTGGGGGAAAACCAGACGTAACAAGGGTGCATTTTTGTGGGGGTGCTGACCCTAAGCGTAAGGCCCAGCTGACCCCTGTGACCCAGCAGACCGAGTGTCTCTGCCTTTCCTCATCAAAGCAGCCTATTTTGGGAGACGCTGTCTTTCTGGGAATTGGACAGGCTTCTGCTAAACAGGCAGCCCCGAGGCATAACCGGAAAACACCGAGCTCGATCTACAACCGTGGCAGAAACACGTCTGGAAGGAAGCCCGTGCACGTTTCCAAGGACAGAAAATGTCCTGACGCAGACTCAGGGCTCCGTAGCCCCCAGCCCCAAAACTGGGCACGAAAACTGCAAAGCCCCGAGCTGCCTTCCACGCCTCCTGGGCTGGGTAGATAAAACCACCACCACTTTCTTTTTTCCTTTGTCCCGTGGGATGTAGGTGGTGATGGGAGAGCGTGTCTTGCTGCAGTCTGCAGGATAGGGATGGAGGGGCAGAGAGGAAAGGCCTCTCCCAGCTCCGAGGGTCTATAAATAATCCTCTGCCGCACAATGACTTGGGAATCTCAGCTTCAATGTATTTTTTCATCTTTTGTGCGTGTGCTGACTTACTCCAGCAGGGCTGCCAGCATCCCGCAGTTTATTTTTAAAATGCTAAACAAGAAAAGTCCGGAATGCGCAACAACCCCTGGGTTCCTAGAGAAGCATGTGGCAAAAGCTAAAAAAAGGAGGCTGCTTTTCGGGCCATTTTGGCCACGATTCACGGGGAACTATGAGGTGAGAGGCAAGATCCTGACGTCAGTTCAGAGCAATGCTGAGTGGGCATCGTGTACCCAAGGAGAATCCTAAATTCCTGCGTGGAAATAGTTCAGGTGCCCAAGCATGGGCTGGGACCGGTGCACGGTGGCTGCTCGAGTGGCTGGCCTCCACGATCCCCTTCTGCAGCAGGCAGCTCAGCCTGCGAGGATATAATAAAGACACTGCACGGCTTTTTGAGGAGGAATGAGGTTAAAAAACCTGGCTGGGAGGCTGAAGGGGAGAGGGAAGCGGTGCTGGGATGCAGGATGCGGCTCCCCCGCCAGGTAACACAGCTCCTAATTGTGGTGCTCCAGCCGGCAGGCTGGAGGATGTGACCCAGTTTGGGCGCCTGTTATGTGGCTCACAGCGGTGCTGACACACTGCAAAGGCTAAATTTATCAGCCAGGCAGGTGCAGAGTTACGGGGCAGAGGACAGGGGACTCACAGCAGGATGAGTCCCGGGGCGTTTGTTACGAGAACGGCCGGGGGAATCGATCCCAACGCGATTACAGCATCGCTCCGAAGCCATCACCACCCGAGTGGGCAGCGTTACCAAGTCACTCGGAACAAAATTGCCACTAAATGCTGTTTGAGGGGGAAAAAAAAAAAAGAAAAAAAAGCAAATCCTCGCTGTTTCTCAGGCATTGTAGGCAATGAAAACGGCTATTGCCGCCTGGTAGAGAGCCCAATTATGAATAATGTGGATTCTCTCCCCGCACAAAGGATGAAAGGGAACAGGGCTGGTGGTGACATTTTAAGACCGGAGATGTAAGAATGAAGCTGAGCCTCGTCGTGAGCCCAGCTCTACCCCAGCAAAGAGCCGCTTGCTGCAGTCAATTGCCTTGCAGCGTGGCTCGAAGCCCCGCTATTGATCTGGCATCTGCTCTGCGCAGATAACCATTGTCACTGTGCCACGGCTGCAACGATGGGATCTGAAAGCGCTTTCCAGAAGACGTCTGAGGGCTGTTTTCCTGCTCTTACCCACAGCTGCACGCAGGCAGAGGGTTTTTTTCCGGGAGATCACGAAACTCCTGCAGATTTGCAGGCCCAAAGAGAGCATTAAATCACCAGCTCCAGCTTGCTCATCGACCCAATCCTTCAAACCCCAGCCACCCGCCCTGCACCGAATGCTCGAGCTGCGTGCAGGGCCCCCCTCCACCAGCAGCCCCCCCAACCCTCACCCAGATGCTGGCTTCCAGCCATTTCTTATGCTGCAGTTTCCTTCCCCCAGCCAGGTACTAAACGCACCGCAATCAAGCCACCTCTCAGTCTCCCCCCTTCTGCAAGACAAGCAGCGAGAGCTGCCGAAATCCCTCAGCAGAAGGCGTTTTTCTCCTGCCCCCGGAAGGTTTGCCAGGTCTGCACCCGGAGGTCTCAATCCTGACAGCTCCCGGCAGCGGGGGGAGGTTTTTAGGCAGGCACCTTCCTCCGAATTTAGCGAGAAGCGGTCAGAGGGCGGTGAGATTGGGCTGCCGGCGTCTGCAAACTCCCCCCTCCGCCCCACTCAAGCGCTTCTTATCCACTTGGCAGCTCTCTCTAGTCTCCAAAGAAGGAGAAAAGGAAGGGAAATTAAAAATAAACGAACCAAGAGATACACATCCATCAGGAGCCAGGCGTTGTCAGCTCAGGTCCCTGTGCAACTGCTTCTTTAATCAAAACCTCATGCAGTTTAAGCACTTGACAGAAATTCTAGAACAGAGATCTTGTTACCCTGAACAGGAAAACCTGCAACCTTGAAGAATAAAATCACATTTGCCTGATGGGCTCTATTTTCTTTTATAAATCATGCTAAATTATGCTAATCCCATTCCTAGCCTTGACACCTGAGGTTTCGCCCCGCAGATTCCTGCGCCATGCACGGGTATTTCGAGGGGGTCACCAGAGGTGAGGAGACGAGCACGCTCTCGCGCAGCAGCTGAAGATGTGCCGTGTCTAAATCAGGCTGTGACGCCAGCCAAAAAAACTTTTAAGAGGCTCAAATCCGGAGAAGGATCGCTGATGGATGTGCTCCCTGCTTCGACCTGTTTGCGTGGAGGTGGACGTCAGCCACCTTGGCTCCCAGCTCTGCCACTTGCCTGCTTGCTGTTGAGACAGCACCAGAAACCACCCAGCTTTCTAGAAACTCCCCATATGCCAAGGCTCGGAGAGCTCTTTCAAGCCTCCAGCACGCAGGTTATCTGCCTCTCCTGGCTTGGAAATGTTTGTCCCCGAGGAGCTGTTATTTAATATCTTCCTTAGTTACCAACGGAAGGGAAATTTTGCCCATCGTCCCGCGGCTTTCCAAACACAGATGGGATTTATTGAAGTTTCTGCCTCCCCGACCTCATTAAAGTTTTATGGCACGGCTCCAGCCACACGCCTCCTCCTCGCCAGGTGCCCCTCAACAGCCCCACTGAGGCTCAGGTCTCCCGGTTGCTCTCAACATCCTCGGGCAGCTCGAGCAACTTTCCTCCTGGAACGGCTCCGCTGCTGCTTTTCGGGGCCTCACGGGCACCCTGGCTCACGTGGGAGCGTGGCACCCAGCAGCTCCTTTTGTAACAGCCCCAGCGGGTGGGAAAGCAAGAGACAGCACGAGGAGGAGAGGAAAAAAAAAGAGGTGAATAGTGCAGGAACGTGTCCGAGCTGTGCCGTGGATGACATAAGCTGGGGGCCACCCAGGGATGAGCTGGGTTTTAATTGGCACTGATTTCGGGAAGGAGAAGAAGGGGTGTGAGGGCTGGGTTTTGGTGGGGAGGTGCAGCAGGAGACCCCAGGGGGACATTCATGGTACCCCCAGCACGTGCATGCAGGGAAGATGGTAGGAACTGGGAGAGCTGTGGTCTTTTTGGGGGGACTTTTCCCCCTTGTGGAATGAAGGAGCATCAGCCCAGCCCAGCTCGAGTCCTGCAGGCTGCTCCTCTTCGGCTCTGTTCCTCTAAACCGCTTCTCTTAAGCGAAGTACACCACTCGACTCAACGAGCTCTTGGGTTTTCTCTGAAGCCACGCTGCTCCACAGCCTCCGTAGCTCTTGCTTCATCTCCAAACACTGCGGTTTTGTCCAAAAGAAACACGCCGGCTGCTTAGCAGGGCAAACTCCCCGTGACCGCTGAGAGCAGGGCAGCCAGAGCTCACTGCCCCGAGGCCCTGAGGTGCCTGTGCAGTGCCCGAGCCCCCGCCGAGGCAGGGTTTCCCCACCACATATTTATTCAGAGGCTCTGCGCAGCAAGGACAACCCGGCGCCAAGCTTTGCAAGAGGCAGACCTGGCCGGAGTTCAGGAGAAAAAGGGAATGAAGACGCTGAACTAAATCAGTGCGTCCCCACCCGATTTCTTCCCAAATCGGGAATTTCACGCACAGGAGGTGTTTTGACCAGGGCCCCACGTTGCTTAGTAAGCACTGAGAGCAGAGGGTGCCTGGCACTGCCCAGAAACCCTTCTTTGCACTGAGGCTCTTGCAAGCCCAGACGAAGTAATTCAGATGCAGAGACGAGCTCAGCTGCTGGGAAGGAACTCAAAGAAAAAAAGACAAAGGGAGCCTGTGCAGGGATGTAGAGAAAGAAAGAAGAGCTGCTGGCTCCGTGCAGGCAGGGGACAGTAACCAGACAGACAGGCTAGGGAAAATTCAGGGATGGCTGGAGCCACTCCTGCTAAGTTGCACCCCACAGCAGGGGCTTGCACAGGGCTGCAGGTCCCCCAGCACCCCTGCAAGATCCTCCAAGCAGTGCCTGGTGCGAGCCAGAGCCTGGAAGGGGCTGAAAACATCAGAGAGATGCCGGGAGCACAAGCGTGTGGATGGAGGCACATGGACTGCGCGAGGCACCCGGCCCTCTGCAGCTGGGAGTCCAGTTCCACGCTCGCCTCCCCAGAGCTCCCCACCAGCACGCCCGCTCGGGTTGCTGGCTGCAAACCCATGCAGAGATGGCTGCAAACCCATGCAGAGATGCCTTCTGCTCCCCGCACGACTTGCTTGCAGTGCCACCTGCCGCCAACGGCAATGCTCTTCAGACGCTCGGAGGGGACGGCAGCAAGCCACAGCAATGAACTTCCTGCTGTTACATCAGCCTTCCCCGGCCTTTAACAGCAGCCAAACTCTTGATCCAAAAAGCAGCGCTATTTCCCAAGCTGCAGGCATCCCGCGACTCACAGGCAGAGCAGCAGACGCCAATAAAGGACTTTTTTTTTCTTTCCCTTTTATGCAGCTTCTCGCTGGAGCCCGTCTCTTCCCCCGGAGACCACATCCCGAATCTTCTTGTTCATTGCTGCTTTATGCTGAGCGATGACTCCACAGCTGAAATAACGTGGCATATTCTAGCTCGCATTTCAGACGCCGTGAGACTTTTTAATAACGAGTTGCATGAAAAATTAGGGAGGCTGCAACAAAGAACTCCGACAGAGGTTTCCACAGTGACTCACGGCTCGGAGAGCCTCGCTTTTCCAAAGCCCAGCGTGAGACGATCTCAAGAGCCCCCGCACTCGGAGAGAGCCGAGTCCTCCCCCTCTGGAAAAAAACAAGGCCTTTTTAAGGAGACTTCCCCGGGGTGAGAAGCGCTGCGGGGAGCTTTGGCAGGCGGCTTCTGGAATCTTGGCTGCGCTGCCATCCCGTTTCCATGAGTGCTTGCGGGGAGAAGGCTTCGTCCCCAGCCCTCAGCTGCGCTGCAGAGGATGCTGTGGGAACTCGTGCTCCCCGTCCTGGGCTCCCCAGCTGGCGCCTTGGCTCTGCAGTGCTCGCTGCTCTTGCAGGGAGGTGGCAAACCGCAGTGATAAAGGGCAGAGAAAGCTCTTCCAGCATCAGCTCCTGAAGCTTTATGGTGCCCAGCAGCAACCCACAGAGGCAGCGAGCATCACCTGTGCCCAGGTACCCTACCCACGCTTCGGGCTGGCTCGCTGCCACCTCTGCAGCTCTTCGCCAGAGTTTGCAGCGTGATGGAGGAGGGATTTCTTCAGGTTAACTTTTTTGGCTGGTTTTGTTTCCTGCATCCACACAACCACCTGCCAACGAACTTTGAGGAGAAGCAGCAGGAGACGCGCCCAGCGCATCCCCAGTGTGGGGGGTGACCAGTGCCCAGCTGCTGGGGCAGGAGGTGCAGCAGGAGGTGGCTGAAGGATGGATCTGCCTGCTCTTTCCCCTCTCCTGAGCTCGGTTCCTCATCCCTTCTGCCTCCTGCGCTGGCTCCTACCTTCCTGTCCTCTGCCACATCGGTCACAGCCACCGCTGTCCCCAGGAGACAGCACAGCTCCCTGCTCACCCACTTGGAGTGCCCCCAACCTGGGCACAGCTCTCCCCACCCAGCCCAGCAGACTTCCCCAGAGGTGGTTTCTCCTCTGGCCTCGTGTTCCCAGAGCAATAAACACCACCACCAGTGGGGAGGATGACAGGGTTCCTGCAGGAGAGATGATTTAGGGGTGTTTGGAAGAGGTAGGGGGCTGCTCAGCACAGCCCAAAGGGGGTCCATCCCCTGGTGTGGCCGGTGTGCAAGCGGCTCTTACCACGTTCCAGAAGAAGGGGTTGAAGGCGATGGAGAGGATGGCTGCAATGAAGCCAGAATCGGTCATGTCCACGTAGCCAAAGAGCTGCGCCATGGCTGTAACATCCACCTGGGGGGAGACAGGCAGTTATTGGGGTCGGGGGGTGCCTGCGGGGGCACCGAGCCTCATACCCAAAGGGGGTGTCTTCATCCCAAACCCAACGCCCTGCAGGAAAGGATCAATCTTTCAATGTCCCCATCGTTAAATCTTGCAATGCTTAGTGTGCAAGGCCAAAAAAAGGGGTGGAGGCTCCCCCAAAACCAGCTCCCCACATGCCTCAGGGAGCGCCGTGTCTGCAGCGGTGCCCAAAAAGACCTGGGCCTTGTGAGGACCTGCTGCTGTGAGGTGGGCACCAGCACTACAGGGAAACCCTACATGTTTCTGAGCCACAGGGAAGGGGGCACTGCTTCACGGCCTCCTTGCTCTTGGGGAGGACAAACACCCCAAGCCCTGCACCGTGCAGCCTCCAACTTGTTTTCCATTACACAAGACCGATGCCAACCCGTGGCACAGTGTGCACAGATGCACTTGCATCATTAGCTGCAAAAAAAACTTTCCTCTGTTATGTAACAACAACAAAAGAAAACCCTTAAACCTTCCTGGTTTTCCTCCTTTTCTCCTTTCTGTTTTTCCCCCTATTTCCTTTTATCTCCACTCATTTTTTTTCCCAGGACAGCTCCCTGTCGCTGTTTTTATGTGCAGCAAGCCATGCTGCTTCCCCATCCCTCCCCCTCTCCTTGCAGTGGTATGTGGATGAAAAACAGCCAGCGCCTTTTTTTTTTTTTTCCTCCAAAAACTTTGAAAACAAAAGACAAAATAGCAGCCCGGCCCCAGCCTTTCCCTCACTTGAATCAACACCAAGACAACACTGAGACGTGGAAGGATTCTGCTTCCCAAACACAGCTGTGTTTGCGAGTCCTGTGATGCCAGGGGATGGGAAGGGCTGGAAAAAGCAGCCTGACCTCTCCTGTCCAGGGGAGAAGCTCCCGCGGGCTCCTTCCAAGGAATCGGAGCTGTGACAGCAGTCACGGAGAGGGGCTGCTCGGCCTGCTGTCCCCTCACGGCCAAATGACCGCCCAGAGGACGAAGGGCGAGAGCAAAGGTTGAATTTTACGGGCAGGCACGGGGATCCTCGCATGGGTTCGCCCCCAGAACCTCGACCACCACCGAGTGCCCCCTGGGTGGAGAGCACTGAGCGAAGGGGAGAGCCCCGAAGGCCTCTCCTCACTCCTCACCCTCTGTCCCTATTCCTCCTGTCACCCCCATACAGCCCTTCCCCATCAGACCTCGTCCTTTCAGATCAGGAGGTAACCTGGGCACCGTGAGAGCCCTCCGGGGCCGAACTGTCCGGCCCTGCTTCAATGGCAAAGCCCAGGACCAGGACAGCTTCTTTCCTTCTTTCCTCTTGTTTCTCACAGCGCCAGCACGGCCTGAACAAAAGCTTCTTGACCTACTAACTCCCGGCTGCCAACATCGTTAACATCGCGGCTCAACCTCCTTTTTCTCCTCCTCCTCAGCGACCAAATTCGCTGCTGCTGGCAGCGGGAAGCAGATTGGCCTGTGCCTGGCGTGTGCTTTTCAGGATGAAAGGGGAGCCCATTAGGATGAGCTGTCTCGACAAGCAGGTAACGAGCACAGAACATCCGACTTTGCCCCCATCCTCCCTGACAGGCCATAAATAACCGCGTCCCGGTGGCAAACGCTGCTTGCTGGGATGCTGCAAGGCCCCAAAATCAGGGTGGACGGGAGCTGTATGGCCACACAGGGCTGGCAGTGGCAGCAGGAGGGGTTCACCCCACTAGGTGCTGTAGGGATGTGGCACGAAATGGTGCCTCCAGCAGCAATTAGTGCCGGGCAGGGCCACGGGAAGCACCTCAAGGCCTGTCCACGCGTGGTGCTGAGCATCCCTGCAGGTTTCCAGCAATCTGCCCCAACCCTGAGGGTTTATCACCCATACCCCTGCTCAGGGGGGGACACAGGGCAGGGATGTGATCTCCAGCAGCCCCCAAACCTTCACCATCACCTTCCTCACACAGAGCAGAGTTGGCAGCCCCGCCACAACAGCAGCCACCTTCCCAACCCCATAGATCCCAAAACGACCCCAAACCCTCCACCCCCCTGCCCCACAACCCCCACAACACCCAAACCTCACACAGCACCATCCCACCCCCCTTGCCACGGTCCCCCCGGCCCCCACAGCGGGTGCAGCACGGCGAAGCGAGCCGGGATGGCTTGGGGGCACCCCCATATACCCCCCCCTATAGCTTTTATCCCGGTACCTGCCCGTAGTCCAGGCCTTCCAGCCCTCTGCAGCAATCCCTCGGCCACCACCGCGACCCCGTTCCCCGCCGCCCACCCGCGGGGCCCCGCTCGCCCCCGGGGCCGTCCCGCAGGGACATGACCGGGGCTGGACGGGGGGGGGGGGGGGGGCGGACGGGGCTCGTTTTTTTTCCCCTTTTTTCCTTCCCCACCAGCACCACCAGCACACGGTGGCGGTGCTGGGAAGTGTAGTCCGCCACCAAGAGGACTACAGGGCCCAGAGGACGCCGCGGAGATGGGGGGGGGGGGGGAAAGGCAAGGAGGGAGCGGGGCCATGCCCCCAAAAAAAAGCCTTGGGGGAGCACCCACCGAGCTCGGTGCCTTCGTTTCGGGGGGTTCCCGGCTTGTGTCCGGTTGCCGAGGGGGGGTGGCCGGAGCTGGACGCTCGCTGGACTTCGCCCCGGTGAAGCAAGAAGAAAAAAAAAAAAAAGGGGGGGGGAGAATGGAGATAGGAGGGGGATGGAGGAGAACGGCACCGCCTGCAGCCCCCCGGGGTGGGGGGGAGGTGGGGTTGGGTCCCCTGGGGTCGTGTGGGGGGGACAATGGGGTTGGGGAGGGGGACAGGGGGCTCCGAGACCCCCTGGGATGTCCTGGAGAAGTGGGGGGTGCTGTGGGGGGCAGTGGGAGCCTCGCGGCCCTTTGGGGTCAAATAGATGGGGGAAACGTGGGGCTTGGCAAAGGGCATGGGGTTTGTGGTGTGTCCCGCAGGAGGTCAGTGTTTGGGGCCAAAAGTGGGGGTTTTGGTACAGAAATTGCTGCTGGCGTCGCTGCTTGCTCATCCCAGGGCAAAATTTCAGCCCGGCAGCTCTGGATGTGTTTTAGGGCTGATTCACCGTGCCCCGCGCCCTTCAGCAGGTGGTACTGTTTGTAATGACTGCGATGATGATTCCTGGCGTTATTTCTTTTCTGCTCTCCCCTCCGAGACGTTTCGGGTTGGTGCAGCTGGTGGGGATCGGTCCTGTGTGTAGGAATTCAGGTAGGATCGTCCCTGCGGACCCCAGAGGATCTCTGCGTGGACCTTCCAGTTTGACAGACCTTAATTTGAGAAGAAATACATTTTTTTTCAAAAAGGAGTTTGATGGGAAGGGAGTGTTGTGAGTGAGCTGCAAGCGTCCCCTCCAGAGATCTTTCAGAAGCGGTGGTGGGGAAGGGGATGGGAAATTCGTGCACATTCGCCTGGACAGGCACCAACAACATGCACGAGGGATGGTTCACGTGCAGCCCTCGCTGGCAAAACACCATCCTCTGAGATTGTGCGTGAAAGATGCTGGGACGCCCAGTGACGACCCAGCTCAGTGGGAAACCAGGTTTCTTTATCTCCGCTCATCCAAATCCCTCTCTGCATCCCCATTTCCCTGCCCGCAGGACCAGCTCCTGCACTTTGGACTCTTGCACGAGGCTGGATCCCATCCCGGCCGGGCCCTACGAACGCGATCACAGCAGAAATTGCAGCGCTGGCTGGTTTGGGGTGGGATGCAGACGAAAGCGCTGTGGGTGGGAGCAGCGTTCCCCGAAACGGATTATCTCCAGCTGCTTCCGGCCTCTTCTCCCTGGCGCTGGATAATTTTGCTGCGTTGAGTGTGTAATTATCGCCTCTGCCATCTCCCAGCGCAGGAGGATGTTTGTTTTGCAAGTCCCACCAGCTGGGTCCTTGGGGCAGAGGGGAGGGCGAAGGGGACGTGGTGGGGAGAGCAGTGACGGCAGTGCTCAGAAAAGGGGGAAATGTCTCCCCGGGGAGGGAGGTAGCAGGGAGGAAAGCTCTCCAAACGGGAGAACTTGTCCCTGGCTGGCTGGGAGAGGACAAGGACACCACGGCGGGCTGGGAGGATGATAAAGCTTCTGGGGGGAAACACGGGGCAGGAGCTGAAAGCTCTGACTCTGAGTTTCTTTTTAAACCTTTGGGGAAAACGTGGGGCAGGAGCTGAAATCCCTGGGAAGGAGCTGAGACTCCTCATTCAGGAGAGAAAACGGGGGAGGAAAAGGTAAAATTGTGGGAAAGGAGCTGAGACCTGAAACGAAGAGGAGCTGAATAATAAAGCTTTTGGAGGGAAACAGGGGGCAGGAGCTGAAATCACTGACTCTGAGGTTCTTTTAAAATTGTTAGGAGAAGAATATGGGGCAGGAACTGAAATCACTGGGTAAGAGCTAAAAGTCAGCATTCATGGGGGAGAGCGGGGTTGTCACAAACGTACCCATCCTGTCACCCCACGCTGGGGGGCACCCTGTGCTTCAGGGGAGGGGGGCTGCATTTGGGGCAGGGGTACAGGACCCCCATGCTGCTCCCGCTGCCAAATCCCCTGCTGAGGGGATGTTTTCCCCCGTTATAGGACCGGGGGTGTTTGCAACAGCAGGGCCCCGCCACGCACCGGCCTTGGAAATATCCTGGCAGCTGTGCAGGAGACAAAGAGGGCTTTCTGCAGGGCTGCATCTCCCTTTGTGTCCCCATCCCTCCCCTTCTCCCTGTGGCGTGCCTTTTATCCAGAGCTCTGTTTCCGAGCGCTGAGCTAAGGAAGAGGGCACTGCCCTCCCCGTTCCCGAGTCCCTTCTCAGCTGGAAGCCTCCCAGCGGCCTTTTAAATCCCATCACAGCCCCGAGGGGTCAGCCTCGATGAATGTGGACTTGCAGAGTGCCTGTGAGGGTAGAGAGCACTTAAAGTCATCAGGGAGAGGGGCGAGGAGCTGCCCTGCCGGAGGGAGGATCGATGGTGCGTGGGGTTTGTGCAGCCGCCGTGGCTTCTGCAGGCATCTGCTGCAGCTGCACCGAGGGGTTTTGTGCCTTTTCCTTGCTGATTGTCCGCAGGTCAGCAGTGCATGCATGCAGCAGGCTGGTGAAGGATGCTTGATGTCAGGTTTAGCGGGATGCTGTGGCTCAGCAAGCTGTGGTTTGGCTCAGGAGCATTTCCAAGTCGCTGAGCGCAAGGAGGTGGCAGGAATCCCAGAGCAGGGAGTGCCTTCAGGTGGGTTTCCTTTGGAAACGGGGCACTGGAAAACACCAGCCAAGAGCACGGGTTAATTTTGACTCCTTAGAAGCCCAAGAGAAAGTTTCCAGGCCAAACAATTGACTTCCATGCTGAGAAAAAGGAAAAAAAAGGCACCCACAGCTTTAACACTCCCAGCTGACTTGCTGCCACCCCTTGAGAAGCAGGACAAGCCCATGAGCTCCTCTGCTTGCCTTGAACCTCTTGCAATCCCCTTTTTCCTCATCTCTCCAGCCAAATGAACCAGAATTGATGTTCATCCTTAGGGAGGTTTGGCCAGTAGTGTGGTCACCGGGAAGGGCTGCTTCTGCTGGCAACTGTTTTTTTTCCTACCCGATCCCACCACCCGCTTAGTGCCACCCCAGCCGTGTCCCTCGTTGACAGAGGTCCCATGGGAGCAGCTCTTTCCCCAATTCTTTGTGTCCCTTCCCCGGTGGCTGTGTCATGGCCCATAGCTCAAACCTTCCACGAAGTGAAGCTGACCCCTGCGGGCTTAACCCTCAAAAATCTGCGCGGGTTTGGGACCGGCGGGTCATGCAGATCAAAGCCGGAGCATCAAAACACGCCGTAAACAAACAGGGCTGCACTGCAGAGACAAATAGTGCTGGAACACAGAGCTGAAACCTTGGGCAGGCCAGGCAGCCCCGGGACTGCAGCTGCTCCTGTCCTCCATCAGATAACGTGTTGTCACCGGCGGTGCAATGCTGCAATCCAGACCTGCAATCCTGGTGGAAATCCTCTAGTGTTTGTGCTGGAGGTTAGCTCTATTTATATTCTGATGAATGATTTACTCGAGTAATTGGCACACAGCTCCCCTATTACAGATCATAAAGAATTAATCACAAGATTTTTCAATACTCCCCTATTAATTTTATTAGGCTTGATTGAATGCGGCGGACTGGGAACAGACGGCGTGCGGGTCAGGCGCTGCTCCCAGTTACACCCCAGTTAGTGCTGGGGACTCGCACGGATCCTGAGCCCCGTAAATCTGGAGCTTCAGCTGCTTTGCCTCTGACTGCTCTGACTGCTCCTCACCTCCATGTAAAAGCTGAGGGATGCAGAGGGACCCTGATCAGCTCCACATACCCAAATCCTCCCCAAAAGCTGGGCTGGGGGTGGGCACGATGCGCTTCCAGCTCCGTGCGTCAGCGCGAGCCAGAAACCAGAGCCAAGCGCTTGGGAGCTCGAAATCTACCCCTGGAGCAGTTGTTGAACATCGGCCCCGGGTGGAGAGCTCCTGCAAAGGGGATGCGTGGCGGGGCAGGGGGCTTGTTGCCACCGCAGGCTTGAAGATGCCCGTGCTGGCAGCGGGGCACGTTGCCAGGCATCTCCTCCTCCTTGTCAGGAGCCGGCACAGAGCCACCGCTGGGCGGTCGTGCTGGGGAGGGGGCGCAGCGATGGCACGCGGCGCTGGTTGCCCACGGGGGAGGTTTATAAAAAAAAAAATCGCCATCAAGAAGTCCCGACACCCGCGGGAGCAGCGTGACGCATCCCTGCCCCGAGCCGGCAGCGTAACACAATTAATTCCCCGGCGAAGAAAAATCTGAAAAGCCGCGGAGAACCGGGGAAAACCTCCAAAAATCTTCACGTCGAAGGCTCGCGGGCCTCCGAGTCCTTTCCCTGCTTTTTCGCCCGTGGGTGTTTTTTTGTCGTGCTGCCACTTGTGATGCCCGGTGGGCGCGAGTCGTGATGCAGGGGAGGGGACGGCGCGGGGTGGGCAGCGCTCACCTCCTGGTGAAGCAATTCCCACCGGGCTCCTGATCACTACCCGAGTACTCGGTGGGTATTTACGTGGGAAATTGGGAACTTTGGGGGTAAATGGAGCTGCTCGCCTGAAGCACGGCTTCTCCCGAGCCAGGTTTGCAGAGCGAGGGGCCTGGCACAGCGACAGCCCGCGTCCCCATCTGCTGCCTGGAGCAGCTGTGCTGAAGGGCACCGGGACGTTCCTGCCAGCAGCTCTTGGCAGGAGCCAGCGAGGAAACCTCCCCGCGGGGAGAGCTGAGCCGGGCAGGGCGAATCGGAGAGGCAGCGGAGGACAGAGCAGGAGCCGTCCTTCCTGCAGGCAAAGGGGAACAGCGACGGCTTCCTTGCCTTCACCGTGAAAATATTTTGCACCCTCAAGGTCCTGGCACGGGAACACAGCAAGCGAGACCTGTACAAGGGTCTTGTCAAGCTTCAGTGTGCCACGATGTCCTTGCTTCTGGGCAAGGAGCCCCCCACGTGCTGGGGACCCCCAGCCCAGCCCAACTAAGCCTTATGGGGGAGCTGGGAAGAGCTGGCACGCAAAGCGCACCCTATTTCCAGGGGTTCCCTGCCCCTCGGAGCCAAGCAACATGGGATGGAGCCCTCCGAATGACAGTCAGAGGGGCAGAGCCAACATTTGGGGAAGGTTTCACCGCAGCTCCCCCGCTCCCCGAGGCCGCCTTCATCACCGGCGTGCCTCTAACGAAGCGGAGGCTTTGCTTTCTGGGATCAATGAATCCGCCGCTCGTGACCTGTCTGCTAAGTGGGAAATCAGCTCCCTTCCCTCCCCAAACCCGTCTGAGCTCAGCTCCCAGAGCAGGCTGTGTCCCCGAGGCGCTCCGTGGCGCTTAATTGCAAACCTCTGGCTCTGATGAGGGAGCAGCAGCCCCCTCGCCGCCGCAGCGAGGAGGAGATTTCGGGGCTTTGGGGGCAGAAATTCTCCCCGAGCTTTCTCTTCTCCTAAATGCCCTGATCCTGCACGGCCGGCTGCAGGGTTTATTGCCACTCTGCTCTCCCCCTAAGCCCTAAATCCCCCAAACCGTTTAAATCCCTCCAAAGCCCCTTCCGCGGGGACTAATGCTTTAAGGCGAGCTGGCTTCCCGAAGCAGGAGGCAGCTGCAAAGGTCACTGCCACCCCGTCACCTGGCCACAAACACGTCCCACACCCCAGGCACCCCATTTCCCTGTGGGTCCATCCCCATGCAGCCGCTTGGTGGGCACAGGACAGCTTTCCCCGTGCCTCCAAGTGACTCCGTGCGCCCCCAGCACCTTTTCCCATATGGTGCATGAATCCGAAGCTGAACCAGGCTCTGAAAAACTCCTCCAGGCATCTTCATCCTGGGGGTGCTGCGTTGCTCCAGGCACACAGCGTGTTATTAGGGTGACCCCATGAGCAGAGCAGGCAGGTGTCGGAGCCAAGCCACCTAATGGTCCCCGCAGCAGGGGGACCCCAAGCAGCCCTGCTCTCAGCCCTGGCACCCAGGAGCGCCACGGAGATCAAAAACCCTCATCCAGGACCCGGCAGGGGGACAAAGCCGGTGGGGGGGATGCTTCATGCTGTGTCTTACAGCCCCCACAGCAGGCACCCAGCGCCACGGAGAGCCAGGCTCAGAGCCTGTCGGGGCCAGCAGCCCCTCCCCAAATAGTCCCTAAAAGCTGCGTGGGTGCTGTGCCACCTGGGGCTTAAAGCACCCCAGGCCCCCCGGGAAGGGCGACGTGCAGATCTGGGACAGAAATGTGCTCGTGGGGGCGAGGGATGAGGGCTCCCACTGGGGCAGGCAGGTTTATCCCCAGGAAGCACGGAGTTGGCTATAAATACCTCCTCGGAGCATCGCTCCCCCTCCTCTTTGATGTGCTGCTATTTACTTCAAACCCGCTCCCGCTGCTGTTATTTTTATCTTCTCTCCTCTCCCCTCTGATTCACAGCTGTTTACGAGCCGAAATGTCTCAGAAGGGAAGCGGGGAGAAGCTTGGGGACCCCGGGACAGCAGAAACCCCATAGCCAGCCATGTCCCCTGCCCTGTCGTGGCTCCATCCAGCAGCAGGAGAAGGACAAAATCTCTGCCCCGTGGGGGTCCCCACAGCTCCTGTGCTGACTCTGGGACCAGGAGCTGATGGACGGGGGTGAGCTGAGAAACTCAGAGCTGAAACCATGCTCACAATGCACCCACGGCTGGTTGGGATCCAGAGGGATTGTAAATTCCCCGGGGGCTCACCCTGCAGGGGTCTGCGTGGTTTTGAGTCCCATCCCCAGCAATCTCGCACTGCTTTTGCAGCCCAGCCCCGGCACGGCTCTGCTGCCAGCAGCAGCAGGTGAAGGAGCCCAGCAGAGCCCTTCCCCACCCTCTCCCTGGTGTATCCCAAGGGCTTTTTACTCCACTGTCCCCTAACCTTCAGCCAGAAACTGTTCTCAGCCGGGAGAAACCAGTCCTGCTTGGCCACGGACCGGCACGGAGCGCTGCAGCCGTGCCAGCTCCCCCAGACATCCCCAAACTGGTGCCTGGTCACCAGACAGCCGGTCCCTGGAGGATCCGTGTGGCAGGCGACCAGAAGCATCCTTCACCCACAGGGGACAGGGCTAATAGGGTGTCCTGCCGCTCTTCAGCCACCTGCGTTTATTGCCTTTGCAAGAAATCGGGCAGCTCTGCGCCGCCAACCCCCCTGCCAGACCCCGAGAAAACCAGGCAAGCGGTTCAGAAATTAATGGAAGTGGAAAAACCGTGAGCAGACAGGCCCAGACGAGCTTAATTCCCTTAAATGAATTAAAAATGCATTGCCCCTCGCTGCTGGCAGTCCCGGCAGCAGAGGTAGGGAGAGCTGCGAGCACCAGCACCCTGTCACCCCCTCCTCACCCTGCCAAAATCCTGTCCCCAGGGAGCCCTGCCACCCCCTGTGTGGGCACCCCAGGAGGGGGGGACACTGCTGGGTGCCAGCTCAGGAGTTTTCAGGGAAAATAATTTGTTGGAGCCAACCTTTTGGTTCTGTTCCATAACCTTTTTGGCAAGATGAAGGATAAATGAACACAAAAAGGTCTGTGTGGTCGAAAACGGGGCCTGAAAAAAGAGGTCTGGGTTTTTCCTTCCCACTGAACCAAAGCCCCTGCAGCAGGCCGGGAGGTATTTAACCACCTTGTTTAAGGTTTAAGGCGTTTAATCCCCTTGTCTCTACAGACAAGAGGCCCCTCAGGCTGTCCCTGTTCCCTCTGCTGCATCTCTCCTTTTTTCACACACCCGCGGAAGCCAGAAACTGCCTGGAAGCACCGAAACCCCAAAGTCCCCTTTGCCAGGATGTGGGGCTGCAGCACCAATAATTTGCCTTTTTTTTTTTTAATTTTTTATTATTTTTTTATCCCCCAGATCCCTGTAAAGGGGAGAACAGCCTCGGCTGGAAGGGCTCGACGCGCAGCGGTGCCGTCTGTCGGGGCGGATGTTTTGGGTTTGTTGCTGCTGCTGGGGAGCCACGCTCACCCTTGGGGCCCCGTTTGGACATCGGCAGCTGGGGGAGAAATTGGAGTCCAAAGGGCAGGGGGGGAAGGAGGAGAGGCTGGAGCCCTCCTGCAGAAGGGGACGGATCCCTCACCCAGCCCCGGTGGGGGCCGGCGACGAGGAGGCTTCTCCAGCGGATGGGTTTAGCGGGGTCTGCAGCGAATTCTTCAGCGTGGGGAAAGTTTGGAGTCCCGATGAGCTGCTCTTCTCCAAGGTCTGCTCCAGCCCAGACGGGCAGGCGGCCAGGGAAGCCTCCTGGCCGGGATTGCGCAGGAGGTCACGGCCGTCCCTGCGGGCTCCGCAAGCCGGAGCCGGCGAGGAATGATGCTGGGCGCTGGGAAATGGCTCGCCTTGGCTCCTCGCTGGTGCCCAACCGTGTCGTGCTGGGCTGCAAACAGTTTGTTTTCCCCCTCTCCGTCACGTTGCACCACAACAGAGTAACTCAAGATGCTCGCAAAGTGCCAGGCACAGACCCCTGGGGCACAGCATCCGTGGGTGCAGAAGGCGCAGGGATGGGGTACGAGGCTGCAGCTGCACAGCTGGAGAAGAACATCTTGGGGTTTCCTTATCGGCCCCAAATCCAGCCCGGCAGGGTGCTGGTGCAGGGAGGCTGCCTGCAATCCATCACCTCTCTGACCGCCGTGTTGAGAGGAAAATGGGCTCGGGGGCACGCAGGACGGGTTTAGGGCGCGCTCTCCCTGCTTGGCTAAAATGACACTAATTAAGCCCCTTGCAGCGTGCAAAAGCTATTCCTACAGGGCAGACAATTAACCTTGAAACTTGGCTTTTAGTGCTTGGAGGGGAGCAAATTTTTCATCCTGTTATTTCCCTGTGCTATTAAGCTAATCCTAGAAACCGCGAGGGAGAAACAACATCACGCGCTCGCCGCCCTCAGCCGTGCCGGGCGAAGCCTGCAGCCCCAATCCTCTCCTGGCCAGCACGATTTGGTTTTCACCAGGATTTCCAACAGCACGAATGCTTTGGCCAAGTGGTGTGGCACAGCAGGGCCGTGGCACTGCGTGGTTATTATGGCCAGAAGTAAATCCAGCCCTATCCAAGCACGCAGGACGCGGTGTGTCCCCGGCTCTCCAAGGCTGCAGCGTCGCAGCCCAGCTCTGCACCGAGCTGCTGGCAGCTTGGTTTTCCTGGAGGAGGAAGGGAAGGAAGGGAGAGGTGAGGAATGGGGGAAATTCGGCCAGGGAAGGTTATGGGATGGGTCCCCCAGCGCCCTTCTTGTACAACAAAGCTGATGGCAGCACCGATCGTGCCTTCAGCACGGGGCTGCACCGCAGAGGCGAGGGGAAAGGGAGGATGGAGCCATGAAACCTCACCATGGGCTGCTGCTCAGGCATGCCAGCACATGATGCAGCGTGCTTAAGCACTGATTAAAAAATAAAAACAAAAATAAACCCACCAACAACCTGAGGACATCTGCTGCAAGACGCAGGGGGCAGAAGCTGAGGGGAACGGAGCCCCCTGTGCATTAGCAGAGATGCTCTTTGCGGTCCTGTCGGGTGCTCCTCGCCTCCTGGGGCAGAGGCAGCTGCCCAGGGGAGGTCTCGAGGGTCTTTGGGGTGGGGGAAATGGGTGAAAGGCCTTGGGGAGGGAAGTGGGAGCGTGCGCTGGGGGTGCAACACCAGGAAAAGTCAACGCTGGACACGTGCCCAAGCCAAGCGGCGAGCTGCAAGCAAAATGCACCCGGGGTGCTGAGCACTAGGTGATTGATTTAGAGAATGCAAATCATTTCCCCGTGGCTGTAATTAATCTCAATTAATACTTAGGCAGGAAAACCTTTTTCCCTGTGGTCAATCGCAGGTTGAAGCCTCCTTTTCCCCACCAGAAAGCTGCTCCTGTTCGGCTGCGAGGGGAGCGGCGGCAGGGAAGGGCCAGCCCCATGGGGCCAGCCCCACCTCTGGGGATGAGGGTGGCAAATCCTGGCGATGTCCCCGTCAGGGAACAAGGGAAGATGCTCAGGACACGATGCTCCTGGTGGCAACAGTGCCACAAGGGAACAACCAAGCCCTGGTTTTTGGTTGTACCCAGGTGCGATGGAAGAAGCTGCGCCCCAGGGGCCCCAGCTGGGTGCCGGGGCGATGCAGCAGCAACCTTCCCCCCAAAAAAAAAAGCCGTGGAGCAGCCCACGGTGTTGAGACTGCCACCGAGACGAGCGAGGCACAGGCGGAAAGGCTGCCAAGCCAGCCGCGAGACAGGTTTTCCCCACGGGGAGTTTTAATTCCATCCTGCTCGCTGGGCTGGCGTTATCTGCGGCAGGCAAAGCCTCCTGCGCACAGCCGCCCCCCAGGTGCTCCTCCAACCATCCAGCCTCCAACCCAGGGATGGATTCAGCCCTCCTCCCACCCTCAGGACCTGCAAATCTCCCCCCTGACCCTGGGCGAGCTCAGCCCTGCTTGTTCAGCCCCTGCTGCCGGGCTCAGCACCCTGCCACAGCAGCCAGCCCCCACCTGCGAGCCCAGCTTGCTCTGCTAATTGCCTGGCCTCGCAATCGGAGCACGGAGGGCTGCAGCAGCTCCTCCAGGAGCCATTTTGTAAGGGGGGTGCCTCTGCGAAGTGCCGTTTCCCTGAAATGGCCCGTTTTTAACTGCTTCCCTCGTTTCTCGTAGGGGGGGGTGCGTTACGGGGGATGGATAAGGCGACGGCAAGGAGAGACGCACCGTGAAAGCCGGTCTGCTGCTAAATCTGCTGGAAAAAAAAAAAGAGAAAAAAAAAAAAAATGATGCTGCAAAGTGCTGCTGTGGTCGTTTAGTCATTTGTCAGCCTGGCTGAGGGGGGAGCGGTGCTGCCTGTGTGGTTTTTCTCCATTTGTGTGCCCGGAGAAGGGGCCGCAGAGCACCGTGAGCGGCACCGTGCCCCCGGTGCGCACAGGGCTGGGGAAAGGAGGCTGAGAGAGCCCCGCCAGGAGTTTTTCCTTTTTTTTTTTTTTTTTTTTGGGTGACTTTTTTGGCTTGTCTGCCTCATCCTCCCATCTGCGGCGTGACGCTCGGCTCCTCTGCTTCTCCAGGGTTCCTGCGGAGGCAAATTCAGCTCCTGCTGCCTCGCAGCTTCTGCCTCCCCAAGAAGCGTCTCCAGGAAAGACGCTTCCACAGCAGCCCCGTTGCCTCTTGCAGCTAGCTCTCATGGGTGGCTTTTATTAAAAATAAAAAAAAAATAAAAAAAATCGAGTAGGTGCCTGGGGAAGCAGATGGGACCGGCTTCTCCTGCCTGCTGTAAATCAGCGAGGAGCTTTTCAGGTTCCCCTGCTCGGGGAGCGGGGCTGGGGGGCTGCAGCCGCCAGGAGAAGACAAAGCGACCCGCTGCGTCCATCCCGCAGAAGTGGCAGGGCCCTAATGGGGTTGCTAAATCACGGAGGTACTTGGGAGCGTCCTCCCGAGGCGTAAATCAGCCCCGCTGAAATCAGCTGCCCGCCCCGCTGATTTATGCCGGGGGAAGGGGGGAGATGCTGGATGGTTCCTGCGAGCAGCCCTGATCCCCCCGAGCCGAGGCAGGTGGCCACAAATCGTCCGGCAGAGAGGGAAATAACTCAGCAGCCCCGGCTGGGAGATGAGGGAAAAGTGGGAAGTCAGTGGGGTTAGGGGTGGTGGAGGACTGGGTTTCACAACCCACTGGTCCTCCCCAGCTCGGCTGGAGGCTGGGTTTCTCCAGGATGTGTTTCTTTTTTGGATGGGGGAATTAGCCACGAGCTGGGGCTGCGCTTTTGGAGCGTTTTTGGTGCTCGCAGCTGCAATCCAGGGGCAGCAGAGCCAGAGCCACTGCGTCCTTGGGTGATGCTGGCCCCAACCTGTGGAGGAGCTTGGGCTTCCACCACAACCCCCGGGCTGGCTGCTGAATTTCTTTCCCCCCCTTTTGCAGCAGGAACAGCCGTGTTGCCCCCAGCACCCTGCACAGCGTGGGCACGCTGTGCGCTCGCGGGCACGGTCAGGACGCGGCTCCCAGGGCTCGTTTCTGTCCCTGTGCTGCTTTACAGCACCACAAATCACCACGGCGGGATGCCAGCCCCTGGAAATACCTGTATCAGGCAGGTATAAGCCGCGTGTTTTCATCCCCAGACGTGGGGAGTGGAGCTCAGCAGCTGGTGCCAAGAGCTGCCAGCCGCTCGCTGTGCTCCTGGTGGCACCCGGGCAGGGCTCAGCTTGGCACCGTGGCCGTGCCGGAGGGGATAACACCCAGCATGCTGCCTGCAGCCTGACATTTATGGGTTTTCCTGAACCCCCTGGCCATGCTGCAGCCCCACAGCAGGCTGCTGCTCCCTGCCCCTGCCTGCAGCCCCCAGGCTCTGCTGCCCGGGTGCTGCCCCAAAGCCGGGCAGAGGCTGCCACTTAGTGTCGGGAAGGGAGCACGGCTGCTGCTGCACCCCGTGCTGCAGGCGAGGAGCCTGTGGTTTGGGGACCAGCCTCGCCTGGGGGGGTCCCAGCACCCCAAAAATCCAATTTAGGTGGTCCCGGCTCCAGCCGTACCTGCCCCGGCTGCACAGCGCGGTGCTGGGCTATACTGGGATGCACTGGGCTGTGGCACCAGAAAGGGGGAAAAATTGCTGGCAAGGAGCGCAGGCGATGCGGGATGGATCAGAGAGAGCGAGCAGCAGGCTGGGGTTGGGGCAGAGCTCCCCATCCCTCAGCCTCTTGGGGAAACTGAGGCAGGGAGCAGCAGGGCAGGGCCGGGCAGCTCCCCCTGCCCCAAATATTCCTGCTCCTTCCCCTCCTTACGGCCTCGATTCCCTGGAGACCGCGGTGGCGGGGCGTCCTTCCCCCGCGCTGCTATATTAGCTTAATAGCATTTTTCCACTCCATTTGAGAGGGGAATTTACAATGATCTCCGATTAGGATTGCCTTGTCAGCGCCATACGTCTGCCACTCTGCCCTGTTCGGCTCGGGGCCGCGGGGGCAAACTGCCCTCCTCCTGCCCGCTGCTGTGTGAAAACCTCCAGCTCCCCGTGCCCCCTTTGTGCTTGCTAAAGAAATTGGGATTGGGAGGCAAGCGACGCCCCTGCCTCTTTTTTTGGCTACCCACCTTGCCCCGGGGATGCTCGCAAAGCTGGCCAAGGACTCTTGCAAGCTTTGCTCGTGGTTCTGCTCGCAAACCCTGCTTGTCCTGCTTGGAAGTGCTGCTTGGGGTCGTGCCTGCAAACCCTGCTCAGGGTTTTGGTTGCAAACCCTGCCCGGGGTTGTCCCCACACCCGCAGAGCCCCTGCTCCCAAACCAGCCCAGGCAGCCCCATCCCTTCTCCTCGCCCGGTGCTGCCTCTGCTCTTCCTCCGTCTCTGCCACAGATGGGTCTGGGATCACTTACCAATTAGTGTGACCTGCTCATTAAAGCTCATTATCTGCCAGTGTGAACTTGGACAGGGTTGTGAGGGCTTGGCGGGGGATCAAAACCTTCCTCCTTTCCAACTGTGTCTTGCTCACCTCCCCCTGCTCCGGGAGCAGCCCCGTGGCCGTGCCAGGAGCCTGGGGGATGCCCTACAGAAGGAGAAGGATCCTACCTCAGCCCACTGCCCCCTGCCCGTGCTGGGGTCGGGTCTCTGGGCTGCACCCACGCTGTGCCGGAGCAGGAAAGTGCCTGGATCTTCAATTTGAGGCTGGGGAAACGCAGAGATAAATGGCTGGGTGGAAGAAAAGAAAAAGCAGAGCAGAAAGAAATAGGGCACGAGTGGTTGGGAACGGCCTGGGCTGGTGGTGGTGGCCCCGGGTGATGCCCCAGCCCCGGCACAGAGCTGGCAGCAGTGGGGAAATGCCAGGAGGCAGCTGCAGTGGCTGCAGCCCCCAGCTGGTTTCTTCTCTATGTGCTGTGCCATCAGAGGGACAGGTCCTTGTGGGGACGGAGCCCTCGCTTCATGCCACGGGGTCCAGCCCTGGGTATCCCGCACCTATGAGCCAAAGTCTTTGCAGGCTGGGAAAATCAACCCCAAATGCAGCCTGGTTTTATAAAAGCAGCATGAGAGGGAGCCGTGACTTTCCCAGTGCCTCCTTCTCCTTTTTTCCCAAAGCCGTCCTTCCCCGGGGAGTCACCAGGTCTGGCTTTCATTAGCGACAGAGCGCGTTTTGGTGAGCGGCTCTTGTCAATATTGATTAAACTCCATCTTCCCCTGTGCGCAGAAACCCTCCTGCGCTCCCTTCAGCGCTGCCATCCTAAAATAACCCAGTAACAAGACCTTGCTTAACCCTTCCTTCCCTCTCCAAAAATCCACCCCGGGGGTGAAATCTCCCCCCCTAACTGCTCCTTTGTTCCCCTATCGCGCGGAGCCACCCAGTCAGGAGGCAAAAATCCACCAGGCAGTGGAAAGCAGCTGGTCGAAGTTCAAGCCAAACAGCCTCAGCTTGCGCGAGCCAGGGCTTTAACACGGGCCAAGCTGGGAAGGCTGCGCCTGCATCATTAACAAAATCCCCGGCAAATGCTCCCGGTGGCACCCAACCAGCTCTCCGGGGCCGCAGATTGTGCCCAGGAGTGTATTCTTCCCCCAGCTCCTCCTATTGCCAGGGTGCTTTTCACGGCAGACATCAGCGTGCCTGCATCCCCCGCTGGCCGGGATTAGCTGCCTCTGTTCTTGCTGCCAATTACTGGCAGCAGAGCTGCCGCGGGGATGGGGAGCGCGCGCCGGGTTGCCACCTTCCCGGCCCTAATGACGTGGGGCTGCGCAGGCTGCAGCCACAGCTCGGCTCCCATGCGGGTGAGAAGAGGGGAAATCAGCCCCAAACCCTGCTTTCCTGAACCCCAAATCCTTCGCACCTTGCTGCTGGAGGCTTGTAGGGTCCCCGTTTTGTAGGGTCCCAGATCTCCAGATCTTGGGGCGCATCCGTGGCGACTTGGAGACCCCCCCACCCCTACCCTGTGCGCACAGGAGCGGAGGCAGCGCGGGGCTTGCAGGCGGCAGACCACACTCAGCTGCTGGTGAATGCTCTGAGATTTCACGCTGCGAGAGGAATGAGCAGATAATAGGATTTGCTGTCTCTTCAAAGGGCGTGCGAGCCGGCCCCCGCGCTGAGCAGCGCCCCGGGAAGAGCTGCGGGGCAGATCCCGCTGCCACGCTGGGGATGCTCCGAGCTGCGGAGGTGACACCGGGGTGTGCCGAGGGCCCTGGGGTGTTTGCGTGGGGTCCCCCTGCGTGGAGGTAAACCTGGGACCGAGTCCTGCGAGGGCACGGGGCTGGTGGGCACGGTGCTGCCCGGCCAAAGCAGCGCCACGGGGTTTTCCCCTGACATTTT
Organism: Anas acuta; assembly: GCF_963932015.1. Classification (NCBI taxonomy): domain Eukaryota; kingdom Metazoa; phylum Chordata; class Aves; order Anseriformes; family Anatidae; genus Anas; species Anas acuta. The sequence goes on from NC_088993.1 coordinate 15,511,523, forward strand.
GGAGCGAAAGGGGGACGTGAAAGGCTGGCGATGCCACACCAGGAGCAAAACAAAGCGCCCCCACCTCCACCAACCACCCCGATGCGGTGCTTTTGTGCCATGAAGAGCTGCCAGAGCACACCCAGGGCACACCGAAGGCACGGGGGGCTCACACCTCTCCGTCTGCACGCGCACAGCCCGGGGCACTGCACCCACCCCCGGCACCTCTCAGACCCAAAGCTCCCCACGGGGCGAGCCAAGAGGCCGTCAGGAGGCTCCTTTGAAGAGCTCCCCCCCATCCCCGCGTCCCTGCTCCATTTCTCCTCGGATGGCTTATCAGCAGTGACTTTCCCGACAGCAATCGATAGAAAACATTTTATCGCCTTCCCAGGCGGCAGGATCCTTGGAGTGGCTCTGATTTCTGTTTCTATGGTGACATCTTCCGGGCTTAGGAAAGATCTTGCCTTTCTTGGTTGTTGTTGGGTGGTGGAGATGGTGTTGGGGGGGGGAGCCGGCGCTGCGTTTTGTGTTGTTGTAGGTTTTCCCTTTTTTTTTTTTCGTTTTGTTTTTGCAATGCCTTTTTTTTAATATATATACCTCCTTCTCGGCGTAACGAGGAAGCCACGAGCCAGACAAACGCGATGCCCGCAGCGCTGCTGCTCGCTGGGAGGGGCCCCGGGGCAGCTTTCATCCCCGAAACGCTCGGCAGCCTCGCAAACCTCCTGGGGCTCGGGCACACGTCCCGGGGCTGCCCCCTCTTCCCCTCGCCCCTGTCCCTTTTCCTCCGGGCTTCCCCTGCCTGGCCTGGAAAAAGCCGCTTGGCCTCGCAGCGGGGATGGCCTCGAGCACCAGTGGTTTCTCGGGGCTCTTTGTAGCACTCCCTATTTTGCTCCTCGGCGCTGCTCCCTCCTCTTTCCCATCCCTTTCTTCCTCCCATCGCCTGGATGGAGGAGGAGGAGGGTGGAGGAGGATGAAGAGGGTGTTTGCCACCCTGCCCTGCCGTCGGAGGGGATGCGGTGGTGCTGGGACACGATCCAAGAGGTGAAGGGGACCCCAGGCTTCTGGTGTTTGTGCCGAGTTCCCAGCCGTTGAGGATCTGCCTAATTAATTCCTGCCCCGTTCCCTCCGTTAGGGCTGACTTTGCCCCACGGATGGAGCTGCCTCTTGCTTCCTGCCCCTGCCAGAGCAGCCCCGGGAGCTCCGGCTGGAAGATGGACGGGCACCGGCTGCTCCAAGTCCCGGCACGGGGATGCCTTTAGGAAATTTGCCCCCAGCTCCTCAGCCCTCACAGCCTGGGAAGCACCAAACCAGCACCGCCGAGCCCCCGCTGAGCCCGTGTCCTCGCTGCCAAGGGAGCAGATATCCAGGGTGGACCCCTCCCAGGCTCCCCAAAAATCCCGGTTGCATTTGGCACGCAGCAAAACGGGGAGGTCGAGCACTGCGAGGGGACCCCGTGCACCTCCCTGCCTGACAGCGGCCACCTCGCAGCACCCGGGGACGCGTCACGAGGGCTGGCACAAGGGCAGGCAGCGGCGCTGAGCAGCTGGGAGGGCCGGGGTTTTGCTGACGGCTTCGGTGCAGGCTGCCAGAGGTGGGTTTGAAAGGCATTGTCGGCTTGGCAGCGCTCTGCCCGCACCTTTCCCGGAACGAGCGAGCTGCACCGTGCTGTTCGGATAATGCTTCTCGGTGGCGCATCCTCCTGCCTGCCCCAAAAAAATAAATACATGAAATAAAAGCGAGGTTTCTATATTATTTTTTTTTCATGATGGGGAACTCCAGCGCTCAGGAAGTTGGAACTGACAGCAAGGGGATTGCTCCTCGCCTCGGGCACGGACCCAAAGCACTTAAAAGCGAGGACAGGAGTGGGTGATGGGGGCCTGCCACCACCCTGCCCAGCAACGAGGAACGCGCCGCCTGTGACACTGATCAAAAAACCTGCATATTTCAGCTCCGCACCATGCCCTTATCTTTGACCCCAAATAAAAATTCCTCCTTGCTCAGCGATCTCCAAACACAAAATTATCTGCGTGTGCATTAATGCCACGTATCAATCAACTTCAGATGCAAATCGGCACAAGCGCTCGTCCTTAATTTTACCATAAAAGGATCGTTCCGTGCCAGGCACCTCGCTCGCCATCATCCCAGGGAACGATCAGCAAATCCTCTCCTGGCCATTGAGGACTGCTTGGATCCTCGGCTCCTCCTAATGGGAACAAGCTGGCCAGTTCCTGAGAAAGGGCAAAGCGCAGGGGCCGCAGAGGAGAGCTGCACGTCCTCTCCTCGCCCCCGGCTCGCAGCCTGCCTCCGAGAAACGCCCTCGTTTCTGGAAGCCGGGGGAAGGCGAGTGCTGATGTTTTGGGATTTGGTTGGGAGAGCTGCGACGGGACGAAACCCTCTCAGTGTCCCCGCGGTGGTGGCAGGGAGCAGCAGCATTTTTGGCTGCCCTGCGGTGCCTGCAGCCCTTTGCCCCTGGCAGCGGTGCTCCTCGATGGGAATCCCTTTTTTTTTTAGGAGGAGCTGAGGGTAATTAGGGATTTGCAGCGCTGGGCGCTTTCTGCAAGGCTTTTTCTTGCTTTTTACTAAGAAATTGGGGGGGGAGTTAGTGGTAAAAGGCGCTGTGCAAGCGAAAGGAAAACACCAGGGAGTGCTTGTTGGAAGTGCCAAGCACCAGACCACATGAGAGACGTCTTTCCAGGTTACAGCAAGAGTGCAGACAGACAGACAGACAGACAGCAGAGCTCTGAGAGGGGACAAGATGAGCATCTGCAAGAGTTTTGGCGAGGCAAAAAGCTTCAGGCACGTGCCAAGGAGCGAGCGAGCCCCCTTGGTGCCTGCCCCACCGCCGGCACATGCAGCTCAGCCACCGGGCGCTGCGTTTGACCCATTCCCATCCTGACCCACGCTGGCAGCTCCTCGGTCCCGCTCACAGCCCGAACCCAGAGCCCGGCAGCGTCACGCCACGGGCCCAGCTGAATTTCCGCCCTGTGCCCGAGGAACAATGGCCCGTGTGTCCCTCGGAGGCTCCTCCTGCCGGGCCGTGGCCGCCCTGCGAACACGCGCCCCGTTGTTGGGCTTGGCGGGGCCGTGGTGGAGCTGCAGGTATTTCCTGCCATCCGCCTCCATCCGTGCCCCGCCGGCCCCTTGGGGACACGTTGCTCCAGCCCCCGCAGCAACCCGGGACCCCCAGGGACCTGGCACCCCCTGGGGACATCGCGGAGGTTGCCGTGCCCCAGCAGGCAGGTGGCCCTGCTCCAGAGGGACACCAGCAGCCAAGCAGCTCAGCACCACCTCCCCCCCCCCCTGCTATGCACATCCTGCTGGAAAAGATTTCCCTTCTGCGGTTCCAAGTCCCAGCTGAAATGAGGCTAAAAAACGTGCAAAACGCTGTTTTCTCTTCGTTTCCTTTGTGCGTTTCACAGCATGTTCTGCAAACAGGGCACTTCCTCATAGTTTTGCTTTGGCTCTCGCGCGCAGGAATAAGAGAGGCTTTTATTTTACCAGGAGAACGGGATTACAAATTAGCAGCTGGGCTGAAAGAGCCCAGGAGCTCCCTGTTAAAATACCTGCACGAGCTGCTGGGGCCGAACCCGGGCGTGAGCTCCAGGGGCCACAAGCACGGTGGGGGGGTGCTGGGTGCCCCCCTGCTTGGTGCAGAGCGGGTGCTGGAGGCTGGCGGCCCCTCTGCAGCACAAACAGTTAACCAGCTGCAAGCGCTACCCAGAAAGGGCTTATAGCAGACACCTGACGGAGAGGAAAATACCAAGTAAGCACTAGGCAGCAGTGCTGCCTGCAGCCAATTTTCCTCACTTAATATGTTTCCTGCACTCATCCCCCTCCCTGACCCCGGCCCCTCCTCGGAGCACGTTCAGCCCCAGACGCACGGCTGGTGACCGGCCAAGGCGAGCGGGACCGGTGCCATCTTGTCCCTCCCCACGGCTCCTGCAGCCCCCAGATCCTCCTTGGGGGTCCCCGTGGTGCTCAGGGCAGGATGCACAAACCCTCACCAGCAAGTAGGTGAGCGCCCCGTGGCGTGGTGGTGCTCAGCGCACCTGTGGGGCTGCTTTTTGGGGTGTCAGAAGTGCCACCTCTGTGTTTTTGTGAAGGATGCGTGTTCCAGATTCAGATGCAGAAGCAGATCCGGATGAGGAGCTGAATGCCACTCTGAGTACAGATCCAGACATGGATCCAAAATCCTGATCCAAACCCAGACCCCGATCCAAGTGCAGATCCACGCGTTGCCCGACCCTCAACCAAACGTGAATCCAAACCCAGGCACAGACCCAGCTCCAAATCCAGACCTAAACCTTGCTGCAGGATCTGGTGCTTGGTCCCCGGTGCTCAGTGCGCTCCCCCCTGCTGTGCCTGGCACCAGTTCCTGCTGCATGCAGCCCAGTAAGTGCCACCCAGTACCCACACCCACCATGCTGTGGGTACCCAGTGCATGGCAGCCAGTGCTGCGTGCCTGGCGTACGATACCCGGTGTGTGTTTGGCAACACCTGGTGCCCATCACACCCAACGTGTGGCCGGGGGTACCCTGAGCGTGGTGCATGGCTGGTGATGCCCAGTACTTGGTGCCCATCACCCCCAGTGCTCCAGGTGCAGCTGGTGATGCCCGGTACCCAGTACCCCTCACCCCCAGCACACCGTACCCAACCGGTGATGCCCGGTACCCGGTGCCATCACCCCCAGCACCCCGAGAGCAGCCAGCGATGCCCAGTACCCAGTGCCCATCACCCCCAGCACACCATATCCAGCCAGCAATGCCCAGTACCCAGTGCCCATCACCCCCAGCACACCATATCCAGCCGACAATGCCCGGTACCCGCTGCCCATCACCCCCCGTGCACCGCGCGCACTTGGTGATACCCAGTACCCCTCACCCCCATCACCCCACACCCCCCCCGCGATTCCCGATCCCCCTCACCCCCCACCCCCCCATCACCCCACACCCACCCCGCGATGCCCAGCACCCCTCCCTCCCCCTCTTTCTACCCCGCGATTCCCTGCGCCGCGCCCCCCTCACCCCCTTTTATTTTTGCGCGCAGCCCGGTGCGCGCCTCGCGGTGCGCGCTCCCCGCCGGCAGATGTCGCCGCCGTCGCGGGGAGGGCGACGGGCAACGAATGCACTTCCGACGGCGCTCGGTCATGCCCCCGACTTTCCTCCCCTCCCTCCCGGCGCCGCGCGGGGCTCCCGCCCGCTGACACCGCCGAGGCGGCTCGCACGGCGGCGGACAGCGGCGCGGCCGCCCGGGGATGGCCGCCGGGGCCACCCCCGCCCAGCGCCGCCGCTGAGACGCAGCGGGGCACGGCCCGCCCGGTAAGAGGCTGCTGCAGCCGGGGGGGGGACCGGGGAGGAACCGTGGGGGGGTCACCGGGGAGGAAAAGGGTTTTTTTTTTAATGCGCTCCGCCGGCAGGGCCGCTGCGCACCGGGAGCGCCGCCCGGGGAGGGCCCGGGATAGAGAGGGAGGTTTGGGGAGGGGAAGGGGAAAAAGGGAAGGGGAAGGGAAAAGGGAAGGAAGGGGAAGGGGGGGTGACAGGCGCGGGGCGGCGAGCCGGGGGGCGTCGCGTTGCGTTTGCACCGCGCTGGCGGCTGCGGCCGTGCTGCTGCTGCTGGAGCCGCGGTGGCACCGGTGGTGTGTGCTGCAGCCCCTTCCCTTCCCTTCCCTTCCCTTCCCTTCCCTTCCCTTCCCTTCCCTTCCCTTCCCTTCCCTTCCCTTCCCTTCCCTTCCCTTCCCTTCCCTTCCCTTCCCTTCCCTTCCCTTCCCTTCCCTTCCCTCTCCTTTCTCTTCCCTTTCTCTTTCCCTTTCCCCTTCCTCTTTCCCTTTCCATCCCCGCGGCCCCTGCGCTGCATTCAGGCTGTGCTCCCATTGCGCTGCGCGTGCCGTGCTTTGCATTTGCAACCGCCTCCCGTTCTGGACCCCCCCCTCTCCCCAGGCACAAGCTTGGCTGGAGCTCGGTGATGGCACAGGGGCCAGGGAACCTCTCACTGCCTCCCCCCAGGCCGTGGAGAGGCAATTAGGCTCCCCGTGGCCCCCCCCAGCAGCATTCTCCAGCTCAGGAGGATGCAACTTTGTGCATTCAAAGCCCTCCTGCAGCAAGGTGGGCTGGGACCCCTGCGCCCCCCCAGAGATCTTTCTGCTGGAGCTGCCTTTCAGCTGCAATTCCCCCCGTGCCCACCCTTTTGCCACCACCCCCTGCAAGCATTCACCCCCCTGGGTGCTCTCCCAGCTGGGGGGCCCGATGGAGCTGTGGACCCCCCGGTTTTAGGGGGTTGGCACCTCGAGGGCTCTGGGGCCGGTCGCGATGCGTCGTGGCTGACGTCGCGGACCTGCCGGAGGTTTTCATTGACGTCAGAGCGGGGAGCTGCTGGGGTGCGCGCTCGCTCCCCGCCGCCTTTCACCGAGCGTGGTGCCGGCCCTTAGATGTGAGCAGATTTGGCTTGGCGAAGGCTTCTTGTGGCCACCGGTTCCTGCCTGCGCTCCCCTTGGCGGCGAGCGGTCCCCAGGCTGCCTGTCCTCTGGTGACCTCCCCAAGCGGTGTTTTTTTGCCCTCCCCAAAACAACAGTGAGGGTTTTGCATGTGCGAGGCGAAGGGAGGGTGGCTCTGGTGGTGCCAGCACCTTTGGAGGGCTCTCCCAGTTCACCTCCAGCTTCTGGGCATCACCGGAGCCTGCTGGAGGCTCCAGGAGTTTCCTTGCTGGGTGCTGGGACTTTGCAGGGCATCCCAAAGGGCTGTGGGATGCTGCAGCCACCTTTCCTGGGGTGGCAGCTCGCCCCGGGGTGGCTGAGCAGCACCGTGCTGGTGGCTCTGCGGATGTGGGAGCTGTCACCCGTGAGAGAGGATGAGGGGACACGCGGGTGGCGAGGCGGGGGCTGGCTGCGTGTGGTGCCCCGGGGCTGCGCGCTCAGAGCGGGTCTGCTGGTGGCTGGCACCGCCTGGTGAAAATGGAGCTCGAGCTGCTGGGGGACGGGCTGGAGAAGGATGGGAAGGGAAATGGAGAGGACAGGTTCCCCCCGAGCATACATCGGGTCTGAGCCCTCTGGCATCGCCTGGAGGCCTGGCGAGCGCACTGGTGGTGCTGGGGGGGCTCCGTGGGGGTCTGTGCGTGGTGCTGGGGGTCACCAAGAGCCCTGAACGGCAGCTCCGGGGCCGGGGAGCTGTGTGAAGTTCAAGGCAGGAAGTGAGAAATGAGAAAGGGAAAAAAAAAAAAAAAAAAAAAAGCACAACAATAACAAAAAATAGCACGACCAGTAGAAACTGCCGGGGAGCTTTAGGGAAGCGGCGCGGGGCCGTGCTGGGTGCCCAGGAGCAGCAGCGTGTCCTCGGCTGCTGGAGGGGCTGCCCGTGCCGGGCACCGCGGTCCCACCTCTCCCCTTTCCCAGCTCCGTCTCCTCTGCAAGCCCCAGGGAACGATTGCACGCAGAGCGCTGCGTTTCCGAGCCGCCACAGTCATTTCAGAGACCTTTTAGGCAGGGAAAGTGCTCTGTAGCGTGTAATTTGAAGGCTCTGCTCTGAACCTTCGCTGGCGCTCTGCTAAATGATCCTCTGCTCTTCCAAACCTTTGCTGCCTGGAAACGGGCGGCGGTGACCTGGTTCCTGGCCTTGCTCCGTGCCCGGCCCCCGTGCGAAGGTGAGGGGGGAGGCGCAGGTTGCGAGGAGCAGCCCCGGGGTGTTTCTCTCTCGTGCACAGGGGGGGCCTCTCAGCCGGCAGGGTCCTGCGAGATTTCAGCCAGCCTTAATCATCTCTCGCCTCTGCCTGAGCTGCGGAGGTTGTCACAGCTCGCGAAGGATTTTCCAGCCTGGAGGGCCAGCTCTGGCGAGGGCTCTGCAGGAGAGTGTAAGGCCCCCTCCGGCTGCCTGCTCCTGCGACACGGGAGCTGTCGGAGCGCGGCCCTGGCAGGGCTGCAGAATTATTTTGGGGCTCAGCAGCTTGTGGCGGGGAAGGACGGTTGGTGCTGCCATCAGAGGAAGCGCGGCACGGCTTCGGTTTAACCGATGGAGCCGGGGGCACGGCGCGCTGCGCCCGGAGGCGACGGGGCCATCGGTTAGCCGGCGAGCGCGGCATCGCCGGGGGTTTCCTCACCCTCTTCTTTTCCTCTCCTCCCCGTCCCTTGCACGAGTTGCCCCGAGCCCCTCGGCGGTTGGAGGCACACCTGCAGGAACAGGGCGAGCTGCGGGTTTCCTCTCGCCGTGGGCGCTGCAGACGCAGGCAGGGCGCTGAGCTCACCGCGGCCGGGGCGTGCCGAGGGCGCGGGTGCAGGGAGGAGGAAGGGGAGAAGAAGAAACATTTGCACGTGCGGCCGAGGGCTCGGCTGCTGCGGCGGTGGCACGGGCGGCTGGCAGCGCGCAGGCACGTGCACGTCTCCTCTTGCTCCGCTTTGGATGCGCTCCTGGTTTCCAGCCAGGCAAGGAAAGTCCCGGAGACGGCGGATTTGTGCACGTCACCGGCTCAGACGCGCGGCCGGAGCAGGAGGGAACAGCCTGAGCCCGTCCTGGTGGATACGTGGGTCTGAGCTGCTCCCACAGAGCGGTGCTGGGGACACTGCCCTGTCCCCAAGGGGTGGCTGCCACTCACTGGTGACCAATTGCAGTGACACTGCCTGGTTTCCACTCATGTCCTGTCCCCACGGGGCAGAGGAATTAGGGTTTCCCTTATTCACACGGGGATGCTCCGTGGATAAACCCTTCTGGGCAGGGTGCGCCCAAGCTGGGGCGGGTGTCAGGGCTTTGCACAGCTGGAAACACGCTCAGAACCCACGTTTTCCCTGCTCAGCACTGCACAGGTTTGGGATTTTCCCTGGGCACCAGCAGGGCAGAGGGGGGGGAGGCAGGTGCAGGCTCTGGGGGTCCGGGATCGCATCCGGAGCCCGCTCTGCTGCTGGGTTTTGCTTCGGTTGCACGGCCTAGTTTTTGAGAGCTGGAATATGCTCAAAGCCCGGCTTTCTGAGTTGCTTTTTTTGGTTTTGTTTTGTTTTAAGTGACAGCATTTCCCCTTTAAATTTACATCTCTAGCTGGGGAACACAGAGCCTGGTGAGAGAGGGAGTGTGAGACTTTTATAAAAAGAACGAGTCGGGTTTTATTATCCCTTTGAGACGAGCAGGGAAAATCTATACTGAAGGCATGAAATAGCAATAAAAATGGACTTTTTGCCAAAGCAAAATTAATTGAGTGAATCTCAGTCCTCGAGCCTGAGCTCTGAGAGGCTTATGAGCTGGATATGAACCACGCTGCCCCCTTTGAGGCTCTCCTCCTGCGAGGAAGGGAGGCAAAACCTCCCCTCCGGTCCTCGGCACCAAACAGCCACGTGGCTGCAAGGGATTTGTGCTTTGGGACAGAGCATCCCCACCCCGTCACCGCGGCTGGCAAGGCTGGGGTCGCCTCCAGCCCGGATGGACCGAGGGTTTCCCCAGGTCTCTTGGCTTGGGGACCTGCTCTGAAGACGTGGCTCCGATGCTGGCGATCGTTTTGGGGTCGCTGCTCCGGCGTTTCTGCTCTCCGTGGTCACCGTGAGTCAACGCCATCCCGCCTGGATCGCAGATTTTGGGGAGCCCAGCAAGGGATGGGATGAAGGATGGCAGCGGGCTCCTTGCAGCCAGCTCTGGAGTCAGGAGAGGAATCTTCCCCCCCGGCCTGGGCTTGCTTTTGTTAACCACGTTCCTCCCTCGTCTCTGCATCCCGCTCCTGCCCCACACAGGGGGCTGCTCTTTCAAGCCTGCCATAGAAAAAGGAAGCCCCCTCCTGGGTTTTGTTCCTCTGGACGCTCACAAGCAGCAGCAGCAGCCCCGTTTTCCCCTTTTTTCTGGGGGGAGGATGGCAGGAGGAGCCGCCGGACAGAGCGGCAGAAGGACAGACGGATTCTTTTCAGCAGATGGTGCAAAGAGGACGAAGCTGTGCAAACCTCCCGAGTCCACCAGAGACAAGGAGATTAAATAGCGAGAGGGCCGAGAGGCAGCTCCGGGCGGGAGGAGGAAGGAGAGAAAAAAAAAAAAAAAAAAAGGAAAATGGGGGTGGAAATAGGATTGGAGAGTGGAAAGGGGGAGAGGAGTGCTGGTTTGAACAGGAATCTCCTCCCACTTGATGTCTCCCCTCCAATTCGGAGGGCCTGGATTCAGTGCCATAAAAATATAGCCCTTTTCAATCCCTTATCTTGCAGGAGCAGAAACAATTGGCCTGCAAAGAAGGAGAAAACAATCTGTTTGACTGACAAACAAAAACACATTTCTGCACAAAAGGAGGAGGAGGAAGAGGCAGCTGTCTGGCTGCTGCTTCGGCTTTTTTTTTTTTTGCTTTTTTTTTTTTTTTTTTCCTTTCCCCTCCCTCTCCTGTCCCCTCGCTGACGGTGTCGGCGCAGAGCTGCTGCTCCCCTTGCCAGCAAAAACGCCCGCCGTGCTGGCTGCCTGGGTTCAATGTCAGGCTCCCGCAGCAAATGTCATTGTCTGCCCCGCTGCCACCACCGCGGCGGGGCTGAGCGATCCTGGGGGCTGCGGGGGGGATGCTGCTTCCCCCCAGCCTCAGCGGGGATGGAGACAGAAACGGGTGCTCGAGAGGAGGGCCGAAGGATGGGGGCTCGGGGAGGCCGAGCTGGGGATGGAGAGGGAGCAGGAGGTGTCTTGGGGGGGATTTGGGGGTGTTCGGTGGGTTGTGGGTGATGGGCTGGGGTGGTCTTGGAGCATGGAGCCTCGGGGATCTGCAGAGCCAGCTCTGTGCCTCGGTTTCCCCGTCTGTGAAGTCAGCACGATAGCAGGCAGGTGCTGCAAGAGATTGGGGCACAAAAATGCCCTGGGCACCGTCAGTTGTCATCCCAACGAGCTGTCCCCAAAAGGAATTAAGGCAACCTTCGTACCACCCAAATCGGTGCTGAGGGGGAACCATCGGACAAGCAGGAGCAGAGCCTGGGGGATCTCGGATGTTCTCCATCCTCCTCAAACTCCTCCATCCTCCAAACGCCTCGCTCTGAGGCTTTTTTAGGAGAATCTGCTTGGCCCTGCCTGGTTCCCTGCCCAGCAGCAGCAGTCCTGTTGGCACGGCTTTCCAAGGGGACTCTGCTCTCCCTGGCCACACGAAGCAAACGCCCACGCTCCGAAAATTGCCCCACAACATCCAGCACCAGGGCTTGGAAAAGCAGGAGCGGAGCAGGATGGTTTGGTTGCTCAACAAGGAATCCGTGATAAATCAAGGGGCACAAGATGAAAACCCCGAAGCCCCCACAACTTCTTAATTGCCAGTGGTGCAGGCTGCTGGGGACCCATCGGAGCCCTCTGGAAAGATGGCCCTGCGCTGGGGGACAGCTCGCTCCTTCCCGGTTTTATTTTTAAGGAGCTGTTTCCCTCTGCAGGACAATAACGTGAGGAAGCAGGGATTCCAGGTGAGCTAACAGCAGATAATGACTCGGTTTATGGGCAGATCTCCTGATGCCTCAGTCCGGGCGGCGAGCAGCAAGGCTTCCCTGCGCAAAGTTGGTGCGAGTTGGTACAAACATCCTGAACCCGAGCGAATCCGAGAGATCCAGCCTCCGCTTGCAGAGCCTTTGGGGAATATTTGGCCCAAAGCATTCAAGAACTTCACTTTTTTTCCCAATTCTCGCCCCCAAAACGCAGAGGTTTTTTTGCATTTCCCTTCCATTTCAAAGGGAAACGAGAGGAACCGTCTCTCCCCGCCAGCCGAGCTGCGAGAAGGCGGCGGCACAGGAGGCAGCCGGGCTCCTGCTACAACTTTTGCACTTGACTTTCCTCCCCAGAAGGGGAAGATGCCTCGTCAGCGTGTCTTGTGATCAGGCTGTAACCTCTCGTTACCCTGCCCGACGTCAGCTGAGCGGGCTGGGATGTGCGCGGCTCCATCTCCAGCAGACCGTTGCTGTGCTGTGCCGCGCACGATTTTCGGGCAGGAAGAGGCCCCAGTGCCTCCCACGTGAGCGGCGTTTGCAGACTTTGCCCGGCTCAGGGGGGGCAGCTGCAGGCTCTGCAGGCAGCGACTGCGAGGTCTCACCCCTCGCAGCGATCCCCTGGGGTTTGCACCCCGTGGGTTTGCTCCGCCGTGCCCTGCTGTGGTCCCCGGGGTCCTCCAGCACCTCTCCTCCGAGCTCTGCGTGATTTCTCCCACCAGCAGCTCTCTCCACGGCTGAAAAATGAGCCTGGTGCAGCTTTGCTCTCCAGGTTCAGTGGTGGAGATGCAGCACAAAGCTGCCTGTTGTAAATCTAAGAAAGATGTGAAGTTTGGTGCCTGGGCACGGGGGGCTTTCAGGTTTAAGCAGCCGTCGCTTCTCCACTCTCCAGGTGCCCGAGGTGGCCGTGGGAGCTGCTCTCAGTTGGCTCAGCCCTGGTACGAGAAGGGATGGCCGAGGCAGGGTGGGAGCTGCCAAAATCCAAACCCTGCAGGTATCTGGGTGCTCGAGGTCCCTGTGCTGCAGGACGGCGTTTCCCAGCACAGAGCCAGGACCCGGAGAGCCAGGAGGAGCCAGCATCTCCCACCCCTCGTGCCAGACACAGCCACAAGTCCAGAAGCTCACCCTTAACAGTACCCCGTGCCTCTCGGGGTCTGGCACATTGGGGTCACGCACCCGGTGGCTGCTCCCTGCTCGGCTCCATCACCCTGAGCATCTTTCCCTCCTGCTTGGCACGTCCCGGGTTGTCTCAACCCCGATTTACAGCCGGAGCTGGGCGCGGGGTCCCTCACCTGCCTGCGGTAGCACAGCCTCTCCCATTAGGTGCATTTCCAGGCGTGACTTCCATCTATCTGTCAGTGCAGAGCGGGGTTTCTGCAGCATTTACAGCCGGCACGGGGCACCGCTCGTATGTCATAATCGCTGGTGGGGGGAAGGACTCTGAGAAATGATTTATTCCGCGCTTTTCACCTCTTTTCTGCTCGCAAATTGTTCGTGATCCTTTTTTTTTTTATTTTTTTGTAGTTGCATTAAGCATTCCAAGTGACTGCGATTTTCCCCCCGTCGTATTCATTATTCAAAATTGTCCTCCGGATAATTTCCGCAAATAATTCGCGGTCTTTGCTCTTTTTGTGAGTACTCGGTCTCGAGAACTGGAGCGGTTTTAATTGGGATCTCGCATCACATGGTGGGTTTTGGCTTCCTGATTGGGCGGGCGAAATTTTTCGACTCGAGGTTTTGGGGAGGGAACTGTTGCGATTGAGAATTTTAAATTCACTTTCTTCCGATATCTTCCGTCGCCGCTTAAAATTAACAGTCTGTCTTTTCCTTTTTTTTTTTTCTCTTTCTGGCCAAAAATCCTTGCCGGTAACTCGTTGGCAAGAAACGCTTGGAGAACATAAACAAAAAGGTGGCACAAAAACAGCTAAATTTAACGTTCTTAAGGAGTTGAGTGATGATTCATGGTGATTTCGTTTGTATTATTCTCCTAGCTCGGGTAAAAATAACGATCAAAATAATTTTGAATCGTAAAAAGTCACATTGCTGGGGGACTTTTATAGCGCTCCGTTTATAAAAATCTCCCGTCTACGGCTCTCGGTGTGCCCGAGAGCATCCCGTGGGCTGGCCCAGGCGTGGAAGGGATTTGGTACCCGTGCCCTGTGGGTACCCGAGGCTGCTCTTGCCTGGTCCCGAGGGGAGGAGAGCGCAGAGCTCCTGGCTCCCGATATTTCCTTGCTCCGCACCCGCAGCGGACGAGTCTCCGGCAGCGTCGCGCTGAGCTCGGCTCGAGGCAGAGTGACCGTAAGTGGCCTGCCCAAGGTCACCCTCCAGCTCCGTGCTTCGGCTGGAAATAGCTCCAAGGACTCCCGCTGCCCCGAGAGCAGCCCCGTCCCGCTGGGAGACCAGTCCAGGAAGGTTTGGGATCCGGGCTGTTCTCTAACCCCCAAACTGGCTCCTGCTACCCCTCATAGACCCTCCCGGGCTCTATTTTCTGCCCCCCATCCACCAAATGGCCCCACCGATCCCCCCCTTGTCAGTGGGGGCCCCTGCAGTGTATTTATGCCTGGGCTGGCGCTGCCGGTGGTGCAGCGCCCGGGCGGCCCCGGCTGCTCGCTTCCACCAGCTGCTGCTGCCGATTTCCCTTAAAAATAAAACCCCTCTAAAGGTACAGCAGGGACACCTTAAATGCAGAGCTGTGGCGTGCAGTTAATCATATCCTCTTAACGGGTTTATTCGCTCATTAAATATTTAAGACTCGTTTCTCTTTATCAATAGTGTGGAGGCGTGCAGGCCCGGTGCAAAGATTTATGCACACAATAGGATCGGTGCATTTAGATTTGTCTGAAGGGATCCGAGAGCCATTTAAAACTCAACCGAGGGGGACGGTGGCTGCTGGTGCCGTGTTCCTCCGGCGAGCTTTCTGCCTCCTGGCCGCAGATTGAAGGTGGCAGGAGGGGAGGTCGGGTGGCACGGGCTCACGACCACCCCCGGTGCCCCTTTTGGTGCTTTGGAGATAGCCGTGCCCTTAGGGTGAGCATCCCGTGGGCGAGGATGGTGGGTGGGAAATGCCACAAACGGGGGCAGGAGCTGGTGCTGGGAGCGGGTTGGTGCAAGAGGTGCTTTCGGTCCCGCTCCCCGCTGCTGTCTGCGTTGTTGTAGAGGCTCAGACGCTGATTCCAGCTCGTCTCGTGCTGCTCGGGAGCTGTCACGCAGGTGCCACATCTGCTGGGCTGCTCGTAGCTGGGCTCTGCTCTCCACGCAGGTGTAGGAAAATCTTTTAGGTTCGTAGGATGGGAATATCCAGGCCGTGCCATCATCTCGCTCCTGCCTCCCCATCCATACCCTGCCCTTCCCAGCTCACCAGCCCAGCCCCCCACCCTGGACACCCAATTTTGAGCCAGTCCCCCTATTTCCCTGTCCTTTACCTGCCCCTGTGCAGGGCTCCACATCTTCCAGAGGTGTTGGTCCCAATGCAGGGGGGCAATTTTTAGTGCTCCCGCTGCTGCATCCCACTAGCACACTCATTCCCCAGCCTCTGATGGGTTGGAGTTGCAACCTGGTGCTGCCACTCTCCTGGGTTTCACAGCCCCGTGCAGCTGCACGGTGTCACCTGTACCCGTCCTTACACGGGGACAGAGCTTGCAGGGACAGCAGGTCCCAGCATGCAGGGCTCTGTCACCAGCTCAGCAGCCCCTGCTTAGCTGGGAAGGGAGCATCTCATGCCAAGACCTGTCCTCCCTGGGCTGCAGCTTGCAGTCGGTGATGGCAGCAGCTGACACGCATTTTTTTTTGGCCACCCGTAGCATCCCAGCAGGTTCCTCCAGCCCTTTCCCAAACCCCTCTCCAGGAGGACAGGGAGGGCAAGCAGGTGCAGGGCAATGGGCAGGCGAAAGCCCAGAGCTGGTATTTTCCCCCCTGGGGGTCTGAGAAATAATCCTGGTTGGGTTATTGACAGTCCAGAGCCTGGGGAAAGGGTTGAGGCGTCAGATATTTCCCCAAACCTCTCCTGCTTCGCGTCGTGCCCACCAAAAAAAAAAAAAAAGAAAAGGATCTGACAGCAGTAAAACTGTCGGGCGGCTGCTGCTGCGTTTTTTTTAAAGTTCTGTGATAGCTTCTCCCCCCTCTTTTTTTTTTTTAATAGCTAATGCATCTGTCACTACTTTCCTAATGAGCTTTCCGAAAGGGCCTTGGGGACCTCTACCTATCCGTGTGGGTTTGGATAGGAGCTTACACAGGGGAGGCAGGGAGAATTCAGCTCCCGGGTTCACCCCCGTCTCCTCCTCCCCGCCGCCCTCCCCGGCTCCTCTCTCCGAGGGCAGGTTGTCCAGAGGGAGGGGAAGACAGCAATATCTCAGCACTCGGCGAGCTGGCGTGCACCCCCTGCAATCACAGCCAATAATGACAAAAAGACGGGGCTGCTGCCAGAGATAGAGAGCTGAGCTCCAAGCGTTACAGCAATGTCACAGCCTTGGGACTGCTGCTGGCTGCTACTGGAAAGAAATTTCCTCACAACAGGCAGAGTTATAGGAAGGAGCCATTGATTGCATTAAAAAAACACCCTCCCCACCTCTTTTTTTTGGCATGGATTTTCAAGGCTTCTTTTTTTTTTTCTTCTTTTTTTTTTTTTTTTTTTTCCTTTCCCCCCCCCCCTCCCTCCTCCTTTCTCCATTTGCCATTGAAGTTGCGTTCAATAAAACCCATCGCCCGAGAGCGTCTGTTCGCATGTTCTCAGCCGCACAATGGGCAGAGGACTGCAGTGTGCAGACGCTCAGCCAGCCTCATGCAGACAATGAGGGGGTGGGAGCGGGGCGGGGGGGGCCCTTTTCGTGATGTTTTTTTTCCACCTGCCGGCCCCCACGGCTAATTGTAATCACAAAAGGCAAATGGGAAGGGACCAGGGGAGCAGGGCTGTGGTTCACTGGGGTCATGGTCTCCATCAGTCATTCTCCCAGCCTGTTGCTGGGTAAAAGCCTGGCTCCCTCAGTTTATCAAAACGACTGCACAGTAAAAGCCTCTTAACCGCTACTCCCCACCCCACAACCTCCAAAAAGAAAAAAAAGAAAAAAAAAAAAAAAAAAGCTGTTTTAACTGACTCAAAAAGCGTGAACTTCCCACTGCAGTCCACGGGAGACTTTCCGTTGACTTCTCTGCGCACAGACGGGAAAACAGAGGGTTGGGTGACTCAGATGCAAACCTGGGATCTCTTTCTCTCTCTGACGCTGCTGGCAAATTGTTTAGGGCCCAATTCAGCGCAGATTCAGCCAGGGGACGAGTGCCCCCGGCCGTGTGCCATTTAACAGGGCATGAGATGTGCTGCTCGGTGTCGGGACCGCCTGCGCCGTGCCCGAGTTCCCCCCCCAAGCTGTAAAACGTGACGGCTCTAACCCTACGTTGCGTGGTGGTGGAGGAGCTATTGACTATTAATGCCAGGGAGATGCTTTCAGATCTCTAGATAAAAGGTGCTCAAGGAGGGAAAATTATTATCAACATGGGCCAAATGGCTACAGGGGATTCGAAATCTGTTTGTATTTGTAGGATGTAACCACTAAGGAGGGAGAGACTGGGACAATGGAGCATGCACAGCACTAATGGAATGAGCGTAGGAAAGAGGATCTCTCTGGAGACCCTTAGAAACCATTTCCCAGTGGTGAGATCTGCTTGGGTTGTTTGTTCTTCTTCCCAGCTGAGAGCTGCAGTCGTGGACGCTTTTATCACTTACGGACTGGACTAGACAGGGGGACAGGGCGCGTGCTGTAGGGACGAGCCTGCGGGGCTCTCCGGTGGGTGGGCTTGTGCTGGTCTCAGGTCCCGTTTCCATCATTCAGAGCCGTGCTTTATAGCAGAGGAATCTGGACAGGAAATTGTAGACCTGTTTTTCAAGCCCGGGATGCAGATTTGGCCTCTGGCAGAGGCACAAGGGCACGACTTTGGCATCTTGACTCTGCAGCTGCAGCAGGGAGGTTTTTCGGAGCGTGCACATCCTCGTCCCGGCTCGGGATGGAGGCAAGGCGCTGAGGGTACGGTTTGGGTTGGGGTGTGGATTGCGGAACAGCCCCACGGCCACGTGTGAGCGTGGCGGTTCCCCGAAGCCATTTCACTGGGAGATGCGCTTTTTCCAGCTGATTCATGCTCCCGGTGCAAGCCCGTTTCTTGTCGTGGCAGCAGCAAAGCCTGCCGAGGCTGCGCATACCAACGCGCCGTGGTCCAGCCTGGAGTCTCCCAACAGGCTCTGAGCCTGGTGGTGCCAGGTGCTGTACAAACACACGTTTTTCCCTTGGAGATTAAAACCAAGTCAGACAAGCTGTTTATTATCCGAGCTCTGATAGCGCCTGGAGACCTGCGCGGTGCTGTGCAAAGCGCCGGGGAAGCGTGGAGGAGACGGGCAGCCTGGCTCCCGGGAGCGTGCATCCCTGCTTCCCCACGCAGCCTCGCTGACGGTGGCACGCACGGCTCCGAAACCGCGACGTCGCCTTCCCCTTGCACCGTGCCCGTTGGCTGAGACAGCCCCATTTTGTGCTCCAGGGAGCTGCAGCCTTTCTCACTGAAGACCTGCAGCGCACCATGCTCTTTTTTTTTTTTTTTTTCCTTTTTTTTTTTTCTCTCCTGGACACTTTACTTAGGTTCTTTCTTCCCTCTCATTTTCTCTACCATCAAATGAAAGCCATTCAGACCAAAACGGTTCAGTCTGCTCTTTGTGTCTGGAAAACAGAACACCAAAGACAGCTGGACCTACCCGAGATGGCCACGGCCGTGGCAACAGTGGCTCTTTGTTAGCGCTGTTGTCTCTGCCCCTATCTCCAGCGTCTGGGGCCCTGTCTCTTTAAAGCTTTAGTGTGCTGTGTCAAAGCCAACAGAGAGTTCAGCTTATTAATGGATTCGCTAGGTTAATATCCCAACAGTTTTGTGGTGTGTTTTTTTTTTTCCTCTTTTTTTTTTTTTTTTCCACCGGCATAATTTAGAAAGGGGGGAGGGGGAGAGCAAGATAACCCAGTCCCCATTTCTGGGGAGGAGGGCACGGCATGGCTCATTGCTTTGGAGAAATGGAGCTGGAATGGATGGTCGGGGCCACGAGGAGGTGGTGGCCCAGCCCTTCGCCTTCCTGTCTGGATGTACATCTCTCTCTATCTCCTTCTCCTGCGGGGTTCCCTGCATCAAAGCTTCTTCCAGTTCTTATGCTAATGAGGTGCATTAATGCTTAATGACTGTGAACAGGCTTGTTTAATTGCACCTATCTGAGCAGGAGGCACGTTGCTGTATAAGAGGGAACGACCATGTAAGCAGCTGCATGCCCTCCTGGACAGTCTTAATTACATGTAAAACTGATGTGATCTAAACCACCAGGCTGGTGATTAGTTTAGTGAGGCAGGTGGTACTTTGCAATTCAGTGCCTCAGAAACTCTAGAGCAAGTGAGATCAGATTCTTTCGTAGGCTATGGAGGATAAGGCAAGCCCTGATCATCCTTGAATTTGATGTTGGGTGGGGACAAGCACGGCATAGTAGATTAATTTAATTAATTTATTGCAGTTAGTTTGCAAAGACATTATCCGCCAGCGTCTGTGCAGAATACTGAGCAGTCCTATTAATGCAATGCTATTTTGCCTGGAAATCCTCTCCCCCCACCCCTAAGAGGAGGAATGAGCTGCGATGGTCTCAGCTTTCTGCGGCGTTATCTCGCGCTGTTTGAATACGCCCGATTGTCTGAACTACAAAGGGGCCCGGCGCTAATGCAAAGCCATCCCTATTGGCACTAGACCTAGATTAATGACTCTGCATGCATTGCCTTGGCTCGGAACTGGATTTCCCTAAAGCAGCTCACGGGCACTGCTGTCTGCACGCCCGTAGCCGTGCCTCTCGCCGGGCTGCAATTGTTGGGCTGGCGCAGGCGGCGGGTCTGGGAGCACCTCCAAGCACGAAGGCTGTTAAGTAGGGGTGCACAGGTACCGAGATACCTGTCATCGCCAGCCATCTGCTGCTAATTACCCATCCTCGCTTCTTGCGATTATTTGTTTTGCTTTTATTCACCGGAGGAGGATTTAAGAATATTAAAAAAAAAAAAGATAAAAAATGAACACCTTTTTTTTTTAGGGATCAGTTTGCAGTGGTCGGGCTGTCCTGGCCCGCCGTGGCCCTGGGGCATGTCCCCCTCAATGTCCCCATGCAGGACTCTTCCTCTTGGCCTCCTCTGCCCCGTCGCTTCCTCCTGTCCCCGTCCCCGTCCCGTGAACTCTCTGATCTCTCCCTCTCCCTGCCCGCCGGGGCCCCTCAGGAGGCTCTTCCTGACGTTACTCCCACAACAACCACTTCCTTCCCCTCCCGGCAGCCCCTGGCTCCGCAACCGTCCCTGCCGGCCCCGGCTCGCCCGGCCCCTCGCTATCTCCCCCAGACCCCTCTCCCGCTTCTCTCCTTCCAGCCGACACTGTTTATTTTGTCAAAGGGCTTATCTCAGATGCAGAGGCTTTTTCCTGAACCCGTAGCTGCAGGGCCACCGGGTGGGAGGCGAATCCTGGTCCTTCACATCCCCGCTCCTGCAGCCCTATCCTGATGTCCCCAACGCCTGCAGGGTTTAGGGGTTAGAGAACCAATCCACCATGTTGGGTGCATTTCTCCCCAAATGTAGCCTCTCTCAAACCCAGTCTCCCCAAACTGTGTTGGTTTCTCCCCAAAATGAAGCATCCCCTTAACGCCACCACTCTTCAGGCTTGCTGGCGGGGATGGCGTCTGCCTGCTTGTGGTGGGATGGTGAGGTGGGAGCTGGGGAAGAAGTGGGTCAGGCATGTGATGGGGGAACGAGAGTGGCGTGACATCTTCCTCAGCATCTTCATCGGTGTCTTCCTCAGCATCTTCCTCCCAGCCTGTGCATTTCGTGACAGGAGAAGACACCATGACAGGAGAAGCAGCGGGAGGACCACAGCTGAGGAGAGGGGCAGGCAGGGGGAGGCACAAGATGGCGGCCGCCCTGAAGGGAGAAGGGGGCCATGTTGGGTTTGGGATGGGAGCTCTTCTTCCAGAAGGACGAGCCCTGCTCCAAGGAGCTGTGGCAGCCTGGCTCTCCACAGGAGAAGATGGAGGCCCTGCTGCACGCCTTCTCCTCACCCATCCCTCATCTCTGGTCACCAGCTTGTCCCACTGAGTCACCTTTTATATCACCTTTGGGCTTGCTGATGGCAGACTTCAGGTAGAAAGCGAGACTTTTCCTCTCCAAAAAGCCACCCTACGCACAGCCCCGTGGTGGCCTCATCGAGGTGGCCCCGAGCATTGTGGCATCGCCTCTCACAAGCTCTCTGCCCCAGCCTAACACCAGCCTGAGAAGCCTTGCAGCTGCGGCGGACATGGCTGCTGCGGTGCCATCCCCTCACCTGGGCTGAGCGCCCGGCGAGGCACCGTGGTGTTTTGCAGCAAGATGCCACAAAAACAGCGCTGCTGCCACAGCATCGGGGCCAGGGGGGCTCAGCCCAGCATCGTCTGGGGGCGAAACACCCTCACGCCCAGCCCCAGCCCAAGCGAAACCTTTTTTTAGCGCTCCCCTGTTTGCCAGGCGCACTTCCTTTCTTTTGATTCTTACCACCTACATACAGTCTGACTGCAACGGCAAAAAAAAAAAAAAAAAAAAAAGAGAGAATTGCAACATTCAGTAGAAGGCTTTTCTGTCTAATGACGTTAAATTTATTAACCAAAACTCCAGCTGCACCAGGCTGGGATCTAATAATATTCAGGCTATGGAGACATCAAGTAGAA
Source organism: Anas acuta (assembly GCF_963932015.1). NCBI lineage: Eukaryota > Metazoa > Chordata > Aves > Anseriformes > Anatidae > Anas > Anas acuta. The sequence continues at coordinate 15,532,621 of NC_088993.1, forward strand.
AGAAGCTTAAAGCCCTTTTTATTTCACAGTAAAACTGTCAGTAAATAACTGGATTGTCTTGAGACTGAGAAAATGGGGATTTATCTTCCTGAACATGAAAAGTGTGCTTATTTTTTTTTATCAGCTTCAAAAAGCCCCAGCAACCTTGATTTTCCTTCCACACCGTTCTCAGCAGCTCTGCCAAGCCCCAAAACCACACAAATCAAGAGACAGGCTCTAAAGATATTTTTAATTAAATTAATTCCTTTTCCTTCCTTCCCCATTTCTCCCTTGTCCCCTCCTCCATCCTCTCTTTCTCTCTCCCTGTGTCCCCAGCTAATGACTTCTAAGCACTGTGACATTTCAGCGCTGGCTGTCACTAACACCACACCTCCGTGCTGGTTATAAATTGGGCACAGAGACATAAAATTCCCTGCAGAAGGTCCCCGTTTGATGATATTCTCCGAGGTAAATCTCCAATAGCTCCCTGTTTTCTTTAATAACGCTAATAGGCATAGATTAATTAAACTGTTATATTACTTCCTTCTTTCTACCAGCACCAGTTAGAAATCTTATTACCTGCTCCTCTCCGCTTGCCTTTTCCCCAAGGTGGTTCTATTCCAACCAGTTACCAAGGTTTCTCAGAGGCTGTAGCACAAGGTGAAGCTGCAGATGCTGGCTGCACGAGGCCGGATCCTGCCTCCAGCCCTTCGTGCCGAAACCCCACCGACCCCAACGGAGCGGCGCGGGCGGCCGCGGGGTCGGGATCGAGCCCGGTCTGTCTGAAGAGGTTCTGTCTTGAAAGCAACAGCGGGGCTATTGTTGAGTCTGGATGCCCCCTCTAAAAGGGACCACAGCTGTAGGAAAGGGAATTGTATATATCCATCAACTCCTCCAGGGCCCCAGGATGTATTAGTTAAGATTGCGGGATAGCATGTCTCGGCTCTGCTGAAGGGCTCCTTTGAATGACACGTTGGATATACTGTTGCACATCTGGCCGCTGTATTATTGAATTGCTCTACAGTTGCATTTTCCAGACCGCGGGAATGTGTCAGTCCTTGGGGGGCGCAGGGGACGACATGTGGGAAAAGGAGAGAGGGACGCATCCTGCGGGGTGGGGTGGTTTTGGAAGGAGCCCGGTGGCGGCGGCGGGGAGGCTGAAAGGATGGGGGGGTGGGGGGAGCCGTGCAATGCTTTCACACAAAATGCCGTGTTGCCATTTGAAATCCGCTCCAGAGCTTCCTGCTCTAATTAAATTTGTCACCATCGTTACTATAATGCCTGCCATTCCTCCAGTGCTTTTTTGTTCGCAGGGATCCCAAAACACGGCGGAGGCGAGGGCAGAATCGCCAGGTCCTCCGTGCTTCCTCTGCGGGAGCATTTTCGGAGGAAACCCAGGAAAATGCTGCTGCAGGAGTCGCTCTGAGACAGAAAAGCATCAGCGTGGTTTGGGGACACAGGTTTCTGAGCAGGGGATGTAGAGGCTGGAGGGTCTGCGCAGCTCTTGCCCTTACACGTAAGGTCTCTCCAGGGACTGCTAATTTGTGGTGGCACTGGAGATCGCCCCGGTTGCAGGCCTGCTGTCACTTGGCTCATCCTGCCCTCAGCCCCTCTGCACTGGAGCCCCAAGATCTCACCGTTTTGGCCCCGTTGTGGCCGGTGGCCCCGGCAGCCTGCGGCTGCTCTGCGCCGCGCTGGGGCGGGAGGATCCGCTAATTACTGGCGGCTCTTAATATGGCCCCTGCACGCTGCCAGAGCGGCGTGAAGGGCTCAGAGCAGGAGACACAACCTGCTCCATCGTGTCTTCTGTGTCAGCCTGCGACGAACTGAATGCAAAAAGGCTGTCTGAGCTGCAAACAGCGGAGCCCTTGGAATTTTAAAGGTGCAGGGCTCGGAAAACAAAGGCGCGGCGATTGCGCTGCTGAATATTCATCCTGGCGCCTGATCCCGCCAGGAGCAAAAGCCCCCCCAGCGCCCGTGGAAGCGTGTGGGAGGGCCCTGGGTCTGAACCCCGTCTTGGGCTCCAGCCCAAATCTGAGGGGGGAGGGCAAATTAGTCCTTAATGCACATATATCTTAGGCTAAAACCTGATAAGGGAACTCTCCTATGTTAATTTACCTGAGTTATTTACTATACTGATTGCTGAAGGTACTCTGATTAGCGCATGAAATATTTCTATACCTTCGGTCTGATTAACCCATATCTGCAAAATAAATATTTGTCTCATTATAGTTATGCGATCGCGCAATCAAAGACCCCGTCGTAATGGAAAAGGGAGAGAGTATCCATGTGGGAGAGGCGGGGAACGGTGGCAGGACGCTGCGAAGCGCCGGTGGGGCTCGGGGGGGGGAGGTTTCGTGGTCACAGCCCCAGTTGGAGGGGTTGAGATGCCGGGGAGGGCATGGTCCTCCTCCCCTTTCACCCTGCTAACCGGGACTCGTGCCATTTGACTCGGCAGCCTCGCGCCAGTCCCAGCAAGAGGAGGGTCAGACCTCGGGAATCACAGGGGTGAGCCCCAGCAGGATCCCAGCCTCCAGCTTTCAGAAACAGAAGCAGGGAGTTCCCGGCAGCGCGGTGCGTGTGCCAGGCTCCCAGACGATCTCCTAAAATAGCCCAGCGCACCAGGCGGTGGCACCGGGGGAGAGCGCGGAGGATGAAGTGTTCAGTCTTCCTGGCCCAGATCCGGGCAGGAGGGGGTTGGCAGCTCCCTGCCCAAGGCAGAGATGGCTGCAAGCGTGGTCTGGGCAGGAGGGCAGCCAGCACCGGGCGACACCGAGCAAATTTGGGGCAGCTGCCGGTGCCGGCATCACCGTGCGTGCTGGACATCCCCCCCTGCGCAAGGGGAGCTGTAAGTCATCCGGAGGAGAGGCTCTCCCCGCTCTCCCTTTACAGCGCTCTTTTGCATATGCTCGGTTAGGAAAGGAGAGGAGTTTTATGGTGGCTGTGCAGAAGAGCTAAGTCAAGAGGTTGCTTTATGGCTGGCGGGTCCCGGCGTGGAGAGGAAGGCGTCCCAGATGCAGCATATAGCAAGGCTGGCAGCGCCGCGCAGCACTGCTGCAGCGCCGAGCGGCTGCGAGCGCCACTCTGCAAAAGAGCTGAAGTCATTTTTCTTCTAAGGGCAGGGGGTAGTGGGGAGGAAATATGAAGGCAGCCCTGTTGCTAAGGAAATCTTGCTCTTTGTACGGTCGTACATTTAGGTAATGCTAATGAAAGGCCATATAGTAGCGAGGTGCAGATGTCAGCACTGTGCACTCCTGGATATTTGATTAGCATTTCTTTGACTTTGCCTCCTCGAAGAGAAATACCTGGGTATGCTGGATATTGGGAAAACAAAACCCCCCCCTTCTCCTCTGCCAGCCCAACGGCACGCGTACGCAGGGAGAGGAAAAGCCTCACCAAAATAAGACGCTCCATAATGAATGTGTTTTCCCCCCCCCACACACACACACACCCTGGAGAGGATGAGAGCAAACATGTGATGAGAACAGAAATAGTCACATCACTTAATGCATTGCTGGACGCTGCCCAGCCGGCACAGCGATGAACCTGGCGTAAAGACCCGAGAGCAGCCAACCAGCCCAGCATCCTCTTTAATGGCTGGTGGCCCACGGATGTTTTAAACCCCGGGACTGCAGCTCTCAGAGGTTTCCCTCCCGCCTCTAGCATCAGCGGGCTGCTTTTGGAAGCGAAAGCTGCGGGTGCTCTATCCAGGGAGCCGGCGCATCCCGCGGTTTAGCTGCTGCGTGCGTACGCGCGTGGTGTCTGAGCCCGGATCCGGGGATCTGGCTTGCGAAGCGCGGGGAGGACCCGTGCTGCTGCTCCAGAGCGCCGTGTCCTGCTCTCGAACATCGCTGGAAGAATGAGTCAGCCGTTTTCCTTTGCGCGGGGGGTCGAGTGGATGCCCCTGCCTGAGTGCCACTAATAAAAGCACCCAGAAATGGAACCGCTCTGCGCTCGCATGTCGTGCGTGCGACTGTCTTAAAGACCAGCTGCTCTGCGTGAGACTTCCAGAGAGCGAGAGCGCTTGAATGAAGCCCTTATCTCTGCCTCTCGCTGTCTGTGCCGCGCGGCGCACCGTGCGCTCTCCTCCTCTGTTCCTCGCCTTTTGCTCTTGCTCCCTGGGGCAGCCAGGAGGGAGCCCCCCGGGAGCGCTCTGGCTCCTAGGAACGAGGAACGGCCCCTCCAGGGCTAAATCCAGGTGCTGGAGACGTCCCTGTGCTGTGTGGAGCTGCTCTCCTGGGGGGCAGCAGGGGGGCTCCCCTGCCCTTTGGGTGCTGCAGGCCGGGGCCGGCTCCCTCCCTGCCTGCCCCCCCAGCACCTGCCCCTCCCTCCCTCCCTCCGGTTGTGCAACATCCCAAGGGCAATTACAGCAGTGCTTACGTGGAGCCGTGATATTGGGAAAGTATTTAGTCATTTTAAACTGTTCTGCTGGTGGCTCCCCTCCCTTAAGGTGGTTCCTGTTTCTTCTTCTGCCTCTCACAGCGCGTTGTGCCGCAGCAGCCACCGGCCCAGCATCTTTGGGTACCGAGGGCGAGGGGGGGAGCCCAGCCTCCCACGGAGGAGCCCCATTCCCATCAGAGGGCTCTTCCTTTCCTTTCCTCATCCCTCTCTGCTTACTACACTGATTTGAAAGCTTCCTTGCCTTTGCTCTCAGTGACAGTGATGTTGGGGGCGGCTGGGTTTGAAAGCAAAAGCAAGGGGAAGGAGGACGCGGCGCTTTGATTGCTCCCAGCAGCTTCTGGGTGCTTCCCCATCCCCGTCCCTGCTGTGCTTCTCCCTGGACACAGCGTGAGCAGGGCAATCCATCAGGGCATTTTGAGTGTGCTCCACAAGCCCACCGTGGGCTCTCCACTCTCCCTCTCCTCCTGCCACGGGACTGCACGGAGAGCATCGGCAGCGTGTGGGGTCAGTGGGTGCCCACCACCGAGGCACCAGTAGCGTGGTGCTGAGCAGGAAACCTCGCCCAGGAGCCACACTTGGGTCTGCAGCCACCCCATTGCCATGCTTCATGGCTTGCCACGGCTCCAGGGGCTCAGTTTCAAAACCGAGGAGCGTTCAGGGGACAGATGCAGCCCTGAGGACAGACACTGAAAAGTCTGGGAGTTGTTTACTCCAGAAAGACGGTGAAAGGATGAGGCTGTGGTGGAAGAAGATACGCTCATGCGTGCACAAGAACACTAAAAAATACATGGTTAGGGTCACAAAGTCAGGCGCTGAGCGAAATCCCAGTATTAAAGACACCTGAGCAGCTTACGGTGGGCGAAGCAGGGTGCATTCGTTAGGGCACTGACTTAATTTTGTGGCCACTTTCCCCAGGGAGCGTGTGGGATGGATGGGGCTCAGTTAAACACAGCTCAGTGTCCCCTGCTGGCTGTCCCCCACTGTCCTGTGCCCGACCCTGTGTGCTGTGCATCGCGCAGATCCTGCTTGGAGGATGAAATCGTTCCTCCTGGGCCGTCCTCAGGTGCCAACCCCTTGGTTTCCCTTCCCTCCCTGCGTCCCTTCCACCTCCAGGCTGCTTGGCAGGGCAGGGGGGTAGCGGGACCCTCTGGGACCCCGCAGCAGGAGGGCTACACCGCAGCTCCAGGAGGGCTGCCGCAAGTGCAACCCATATGCTTCCCCCTGCCAGCGTTTCGTTCTCCATCTGTTTTTTGTTTGGGCTCAGCTGAAGGCAGAGGGGAGAGGTGGGTTTCGGTGGGAACCTTCTGTCTGTCTGCCTGCAGCGTGCGGGACAAAGGAGGCACGGTGCGGAAAGCCCCAGAAGCACCCAGCAGCGGGCTGGGGGACTCGAGCAGGCTGCCTTCCTCCCGAAACCCCGTGAGAAGCGTTCGGGGAGGAGAAGCAGCCTTGCAGCCTGAGAGCTGAGCCAGCCAGGGCTTGGAGGGGACGGGTGGAGGAATTAAGGACACCTCAGCTGCTCAGGGGGACCGAGGGAGGCGCGTAGGGGAGCTGGCTCCCGTACCTGGACCGCCTTGCTGGGAGTTAGCACGGCTTTTCTTAGCAAGAGAGCCCTCCACCGGAGTACCGTGCCGTGGACATAAAAGGAGATCTGGAGTGGGAATGCTTTCACCCCGGCCGCTGCTGAGGAGCTTGCGGTTAGCTGCTAGCAGCCCGCTCCAAGCTGGTTTTCTGCCCCGGGAAAGAGAAATTCCCTGGGTAAATTCTTCGCTGGCTTTGCTGGGGAAAACCAACGTGTTCTCAGTGAGAACCTCCCAAAAACGCAGGGCATGGGCATGGCACGTGTCAGCCCCACACTGCAGCTGAGGAGACCCCTGGGGTACCCCGCAAGCTGTTTGCCATCGGTGGGACCCCCCTGAACATCTGGGGAAGGATGGAGACCTGGCTGTACCCTTGTCCCAGGCAGGGGCTGGTGACACCCGTGTATGGCCACCAAAAAGGGGTTGACGAAGACACGGGGAGGGTGTCTTCATGGCAGAGCACCACGGGCAAAAGCCGAGCTGAAACTTGGCGTTCAGCTGCCTAACAGCAGCCGGGGAGCTTTCCGGGAGGACCGATAGATTTCCTGCCTCACAGCGCTTGCTTAGAAAGTGTTCATAAATATCCCAGCCACTGCTAACCATCCTTTTCTGCTGGGAATTGCCATTAGCAGCTAAATTCGGCATTTTACATATAAAAAAAGCGCCGAGGAGGCTTAATTCTGCACTTCCTTCAAAGTCCTCGCGGAGAGACGGCTCCGGGCTGGATTCCAGCAGGAGGTGTGGGGAAGGGGACACGGTGCCGCTGCTCAGCACCGGCCCTCAGCACCCTGGTGGGTGCGTGCGACGTGCCCAAAACGAGCTGCAGCGGTGGGAGCACGCTCCCCAAAGCCAGCCGCATGAGCCCTGCTGCAAATTGAAGTCATCTCCATTGAGCACAGGCCAGTGATGCTCCATCCGAGCCCCCAAACGGCCAGGTTTTGGCATCCCTGAGGCTAATCACCCCCCAACACACTTCAGATCTTCTTTTTCCAAAGTGCCCAGACTTCCCCAGCTCGCAGCCGTGCAGAAGCGAGCTTGCAGCGAGGATTTGTCCACGCGGAGCTGCTGGGTTGGAAAAGAGATGCTGCCCGGTGCGCCCGGCTGCGGAGGAGTTTCCAAATGGGGAATTGGGATGGGGATTGGGATTATCCCGGTTCTCCCTTCTCCGAACACATTCCTTCCTCTGGAGACGCACAGCACAAGCTCTGACCGAGCCCAGAGGGCCGAGGTGGCCGAGGAGGCTCCTTCAGAGCACATTTTGGGAGGGATCCCTCATTCCTGGTGGGCTCAGGGCGCAGGGCAGCGGGCGGGGAGACAGCGGCTGCAAACAGAGCTGGGAAGGGCTGGAGGAGAGGACACGGCACAGGAGGTCCCCGCGGCTCTGGTCTCGAAAGCAGCGAGGTGTTGGCACGGAGCAGGAGGGGGTGGCTCAGAGAAGCGGTGGTGTTTCCATGAAGATGCAGTTACCTGAGGACAGGAAGGAGGAGGGGACTGCGGCGGCGGGGGGGGGGGAGAGCTGGAAGAAAAAGTCCCACTTGTGTAGGAATTGCCAGCCCGCTCAGGAGCACGGGGCTGTTTGCTTTGGAGCCGGTGGGTCGGGTGTTTGCTGTGAGCTGCTGGCTGTGTGCAGAGAGCAGGAGGTGGTTTGTGTGCTTGTTGCTTCAGGGCACAAAAAAAAAAATGGGAAAAAAAAAAAAAAAAAGGAAAGGAAAGGAAGGGGAAAGCTGCTTTTCGTGGAGGCCTGCGCTGCGGAGACGTCTTTAGAAGAAAAAAAGGAAATTTCCTCCCTGCTGCTGGCCCAAGGGGCAAATCCCAACCTGTGCAGCTGGGGAGAAGTCAGGCACAGCCCGGGACCTCCCCGTGGGGAGGTTTTAATGGGGAGAAAAGGGAGAAAATGGGCTGTACTCACACAGCCACGCCAGGGGATGCTGGATGAGGTTTACGAGCGCATCTTCCCTCCAACTTCCCCTCCGTCAGCCCCTGGGTGATTGCAGCTCGCAGAAGCCTCAGACGCAGCCGTAGGACCAGCTCTAATTTTTATCCCGGAGGCAAAAATCACTGGAAATAATGCTTCATCACTCTGAAGGTCCTGACACCACCCTTAACCACCACATCACGAACCTCCTGTCGCAATTGTGATCTGCGTATGTGTCAAATCTTGCCTCGCAGATAAAAGCTGCTCCGCAGGCACCTTTTGTACGGAAATATGGAGCCTTTAAAAACGTGAAAGAAACAACAAAATGTAGGACGCCACACAAAGCTGACCCACTGGGGACTCGGGGAGGAGGGGGGGGGGAGAAAAACCGCAAGAAGGAGGGCTCGACACACAAAAATTGTTTTGTTAACAAAGCATCATTGTTCCACTCTGAATTGGTTTGACTGGAGTGGTAGAAACACCCCATCTGGAGACAGATGGAGAGGTTGCTGGCTGAAGGGGCGGCGGGAGGAGGGCCGGCTGACGGCCCCGGCAGATAGCATTGTCTGTGCTACCTTGGCAATGGCAGGAGAGGGGCGGCTGGCAGATGAGGCGTCCCCCTTTGCCACCCGCCTGCTCCTTCTGGATCCTCGCCGCCGGCCCCGTGCCGCGCCGCCCGGGTGCGCACGGTGGGTGCCGTGCCCGCGGTGCCCAGCGCCGTGGGGTGTGGGTGCTGGGCTGGGCTCGCTCCGGCTCTCACCCCAGCATAAATTGTGGGATGCTGGCTTCAGCAGGGCACCTCCGAGGTGTCGGGAGGGTGCTGAGCACGGCCAGGAATGGGGATGGCAAAAAGAATTGACGCAACCTCAAAGCGCATCGGGAAGGGGCGCTGGAGGCAGGGCTGTGGGATGCCGGGGGAGCAGCACCTTGTGTCAGCCTGGCCGCCTTGCCGAGGGTGGAAATGAGTGAGGGGAAATCTCTGGGGGCTCTCAGCCCCAAAGGCGAGGTGGTTTGTGGCAGCAGGCTCTGCTGGCATGGTGTCTGCGCGAGGACAGCTCACCAACAGCCCCTGCTCCCTCTGCTGCCTTCCCCGCCTGATGGGGATCTCCGGGCTGGGTTCTGCTCCTGCCAGCTCTTTGAGGGATCGTATCCTGCCCACCACATCTGAATTCCTGATTACTTGCTAATTGCTTGACACACTCTACTTGCAATGCAAGAGACAGGCTCACGTCATCCTCTGTGGTTTGCCAGGGGAGAGTGTGAACCTCTTTTTGACTCGCCTTGAAATAGATGAAAAAGAATAGAGCTTGATATGATTAATGTGAAAACTTCAGCTCGGTTTCCTGCCTGGGTGTCTTGGCATTACCATGCCTGCTTTTCCAAGGGCTGGGTGTGCACGGCCGGCGGCAGCTCCCCCATCTGTGGGGTCCCCGGGAGCCTCTTCTGCCCGTAATCCCCCGCCGCTGGAGACATTTCGGGTTTTTGCAGCAGGCCGGCGAGTCATGGAAGGATTCAGGTGGTTGCCTCGAGGCACTGCTGAGATAATACCTCAAGGGCTCCTATTCAAACCCACTGGGGCCTTTCCATTTGCATGGTGGAAATCTATTCAGAAGCCCCCGTGAGCCGAGAGGAACCCGCGCCAGCTGCGGGCAGGCGGTCACCCGTGCACGGGGGAGCAGGGGAGCAGCATGGCTTAAACACGGCCCTGCAGGGCACGAGGGTGAGAAAGGGAAAGGTGGTTTTAGGGCTGAGGCTCGGTGCTGCAGGCACCAGTGGCCTGGGCTGTTCTCCCCATGCCCTGTTGTGGCCACTGCAGCTCGCAGAGGCATGGAGAGGGCTCGGGGAGGCATTGGCCTCGCTGCCTGGCTCACCAGCTCTTGCCTCCTGCATGACCTGCTCCAGGCTGGGTCCTGCTTGGGCTGAGTGGTGCTGGTGGGTTAAAATAGGTTGGATGTGTTCACCTGAGCTCTTCTGCAGGGTGTCGTGGTCGCCCTAAAGAGAAGGGAGCCGGACTTGTGCCAAGCAGGAGGCTCGGGCATCCGATTCCTCCTTTTGCAGGACTTTTGCCTGCCCCAGGCTGTTGGGAACCCCATCACCACAGCCTGCCCCCAAAAAAAGCATCATTTTGCTGTCTCCAGTTTCGGGCAGGGGCCGCTGGACTTGTGTGATCAGGCAGAGGCACAGCACCAGATGCACGGCGCTGGCAGGAGAGCAGAGGTGAGGCGCAGCAGGCGGCTTTGCGCTGTGCACAGGGCCACCACATTGCAGTGCCCTGGTGTGGCTTTGGGGACCAGGATGCCACCAGGGTGCACACCCCATTGCTCTGGCACGAGGCAGCCAGCTCCTCTTGGAAAGCCAAGCAATCCCCCGGGCACAGCCACCCGCCTCACCTCCCTCCTTGTGCTCCCTCCCCGTGGCCACCGAGCCCAGGACATCCCCGTCCCCATCGTGGTGTCCCAGCCGCTCGCTGCGTGGTCCCCAGCACATCACATAAATCCTTTAACCTGGCTTTCCCCCCCTGCAGAATGGGGATAAAACCAGCGAGCTCGCTCTCCGGGGGCATGAATTACCGTTTCTGAGAGCCGCTGGGTAAGAGGTGCTAGGAAAAAAGCGCAGAGCAGATTAATCTGCAGCGTCTTTGCGTCGCGGCGTTGGCGCTAATCACTGGTGTGAAAGCGCCCGGGGTGGCACACGGGCGGCACGGTGCAGAGGCAGCAGCCTCAGCCGGGGCTCCTCGCCTGCCTCCCCGCTGCTGCCCGTGCTGGGCTCCGTGAATCAGCATTTCTGCAGCCCAGACGAGGCACCGGGGAGGAAAGGCAGGAGAGGAGCCTGTCGGGGCACGGGGTGGCCCTGCGGGGAGGAGAACGGGGGCACCTCGTTAAAAAGGGGCCAGCCCGTGAGCCGGGGGTGGTCTCGTGCCGTGGATTTGCAATCTGCTCCCTCTTGGCTTCTGCTCATTACCGCCGTGCGCCCCTCGTGCGCGGCTGCGAGGTAAACAAGCGCCGTGAGCAGCGCTGCCCCTCGCGCGTCCCCTCCCCGTCGCCGCCGGCGGGGGAATGTGACAAGCTGGCACCGGGAGAAGGCATGCAAAGCCATGCGATCCGCTGCGCCGAGACCCGGGGAGATCCAGTTACAGGAACGGGGCTAGAACAAAAGAGATTTAGCCTCCAGGATCAATTCCTCTCCATTTTCCCGGCTGTGCACGTGCGTGTGTGTGCGTGCACGCGCGCAAAAGCCTCCGTCCCCGCCGGTGAGCGCTGCCGAGCACCAGCTGGGCTCTCCTCGGAAGAGCTGCGGTGCTCAGAAACGCTTGTTTTTCCCAAAACGGGGAGAGCAGGGTGATCCCCTGGGACGAATCTAGAAATAGCGAGGCCAGGCCGGGCTTTGCAACGCTTGAACGCCAGCGGCAGAGCCAGGTGGCTGCCGGTTGCAGGAGCTGCAGCCCTTCCCCTGCTGAGAGCGCCGAGTCCGGATCGTTCCCCACGGGTGCTGACACCTCCGCCCCTCCATCACAGCCAGAAAAAGCCCAACCCTCGAAAAACATTTTCTGCCAACGTCGCAGGAACCAGGACCCCTCCAACCCACAGCCGTGGGGCCGGGGATTAGCGGGGTGCCACGCGCTGGGATGCTCGGCGCTCCTTTAGGGGGGAACTGGGCTCGTTTGCGGGTTTTTGTTTTTTTTTTTTGGCATGGCGCCTTCTCCCAAATGCCGGCGGGGAGGAGACGTGGAGAGCACAGATGTGCATCCCGAGCATACCGCAACAAGGTTCCTGATTTAAGGGCTGTGATTAACCTCTTTCCGACGGTTGCTAACCAGGTGCAGGATCGTAACGGGGAGAGGAGGAAGCTCGGCGAAGGCAGCCAGCTTTCCCCCCCGTCACCTGGAGCTGCACATGGATGCCATTTTCTGCCTGGAAATTGGAGTTGAGGATTTGTGAAGGGCGCAAAGGCAGCCCCCGTGTATCCGTGCTGCCCTGTAGATGCTTTCCAGAGCCCCTCTCCTCCTTCCTGGCTTGAGATCCTGCAGACGAGGCATCGCCGTGGCTCAAATATGGCTTGGGCTGTGCGTGCAGGGGAGCCAAAGGGAAATGGGACAGAAAATCAGCCTGATTCCCCCTCGCTTGGGCAATATCCGCCGGGCAGGCAGGGTGCCCAGGGCTCCTGCCCGCAGCTTTCTGCAGGACCTTGCTCTTTCAGGCGTACGGGGAGGAGAGGAGCAGTTTCCTGTGGTTAGGCATTAAAAGCGGGCACGTTGCGGCTTGTGTTTCGTCGCCAAAGGTCAAACCGTCCTCAAAGGTTAAACCCGGAGCTGGCAAAGTGGCTAATTTTTAGGAGGCCTGGCACACTGAGCACATTCAGGGCACACGTTCAGGGCACGGCGTTGCGCGCTCTGCTTTCAGCTCCTCCGCCCTGGTGCCATCTTCCCAGCTCCGTTTTTGTGTGCCGTATTTCACCCTTTCCCCCCAAATACCACCCTGGCATCACGTTTGGGTTTAGCTCCCCTTCAAAGCTGGCCGCTGGCTGTCAAAATCCTGCCCTTTTTCTCCCAGGGAACCTGCACGTGTGGGTGGGTGCCGTGGAGTTGGGCTCAGCCTCTGGGCGATGCTGGGGGGCTCAGCGCCGCCTCTCCCCCCGGCGTGTGGCACGTCCATGTCAACTCGCACAGCAGCCGAAGTCTTCCCCTGGTTTTTAGGACACGGAAAGTGGTCAGAGCGGGGCAGAGCGTGGCTCCTGTCTCAGCCACGGGCTCCTCCTCCCCTCGCCACCTCCCCAGCTCCTCCCCGCAGCCGCCAAGACCTGGATTTTCCGCTGGGTCTCCGCGGGCAGGGAGCGGTGGTGGTTGTGCTCCCGACACTTTGCAGAGTCAAAAGCCTTCGAGTCCCTCGGAGCAGGGCACGAGCAAGGAGAAAACGGGCCAGGGGAAAGGCAAAGAGGGCAACCGCCACGGTGGCGAGGCTACGGGCTTGGGAAACGGGAGGAGACAGGGAAATTTATTAAAAACAATTAATAGCTGCTACAACCAAGGATTTAAACTGAAACCAAAGCCTTAGGGAAAGAGGAAATGAAGTGGCTTAAGATTGTTATTTTATTGCTTAATATATTTTTTTAAATATGATATGTGAAATGCAAATAAGCATTCTTACAGAGCAGGAGAGGGAGGGAATGGAAGACATGCCGGGAAAAGTGAGTGGGATCTAGGTTTTGCATCGTTCGCTGAATTACTGGCAGGTCTTTTGTAACATCTGTTAAAAATAAAACAAACATTCATTTCCATTTCTCGCTGCCTGAGATGGCTTCTGCAAAAAAATTTCAACCTGTCCAGGAATTTGTCTTGAATGTTGCCCTCCCTCTCCTCACGCCTCCTCTTCTCCAGGGGAGATTTCCTTCCTGCACTTCCCAGGGGCTCCATTAGCCCCACATTAAAGCCTTTTTACTTTGCTCTAAAACTCTCCATCGAAGTAAAAGGAATTCTAATAAACCGCTGGGAAGACTCAGCTATTCACTCTTTCCATGGAAACACGGCGCTGCCTCGGAGCAGAGCTCCTCTCCACGGAGCCTGGGTCACGGCGGGAGGAGGCCGAGGAGGGATGGAGAGATGGTTTCCATTATAAGAGACCTTTTGAGGGAAATAATCGCCGCTCTCCCACCACGGAAAGCCTTCGAGATGAGGGGTTTCGGCACGCCGAGGGAGCACAACGGTGCTGGAGGGGTCGTGGCGTGCAGCAGCGACGTGCTGGGCACCCAGAAACTCATTAAAGCACCAGAGGAGCAGAAAGCCAAGCTCCCAATTCCTCTCCCAACGGCAGGGACAAGCCTGGGGGTGGATGGAGCTGCTGGGAGGTTTGGGATGGGGACACGGGGGCAGTGAGGGGATGGTGGGGCTGGGGGGACACTGGCGAATTTGGTGGCTCCTCGCCTAGGGCGATGCTGCTGCACACTGGTGAACATCGTGGCAGTGCAGGCACCAGGATAACGTGTTTTTTGAGGCCCCAAAAAAACTGATTGCAGCTCGAGAGGGAGGGACAGGCACCAGGCAGAGCTGGTGAGGAGCAGGGTGCCGGTGCACCCCTGGGTGACCACGATATGATGGATCTGGAGCATCCTTGTAGGCACAACCGTCCCGAGAGCTGCTGCGCTGCCAGATGAAGGTTTTTTTTTTTAAAACACCAGGAAGCTCATTAGAAATAGCCCGAAGGGTGAAGTTAGGAGGTGGAAATCCATCAGATCCGCTCGGAGCTGGTGCGTGGCGCTGGGTGGGAGCTGGAGGAGGGGACGCGGGGTCCCCGCGCACCAGGAGCCAAGAGCAGGGGGCGCAGGGCACAGCCCCGGCACCGGGTGCTGGCAACCAAGAGCTGGCTGCAGGGGCTCAGCTGATGGAGAGCAACCAAACGCATCCCACATGGGACCCACAGAGCTGTGGGGCCAGCGGAGCCCAGCAGGACCAGGGCTGGGACTCATTTTTCCCACCGGGAGGAGGAGGAGGAGCAGGGAGGAAGCTTTATCTTTGTAGGTCGCCGTGGCGAGACACCTCCGGAGCCGGAGCGCCTTTGTTTTAGCAGCTCCAGAAATGACATGGCAATGAGTCATTATTTTTTTAGCCCCCGGCGGGGGGGTTGCTTCCAGGGAAGCCTCTGACTTTTCTTGGCAAGGTGAGCCCTGCCCTCCGTGCGCGCGGGCGGGCGCAGGGGAGAGGCTTTTCCGTGCCGCTCGTGCCGGCTCCGCGGCAGCTCAGGGGCGAGATTTGCTCCTCGGAGGCAGGTGCCAGATGCGAGGGGCACAAGGGCCGTAGCCAACACTCACGGAACGGGATTTGGGCTGGGTTTTGTCAAAAAGAAACTTTCCCTTTGGCACAACCGCGCAGTGGCATCCTCCAGGAGCTCGGAGGGTTTAACGAGCGGCGTTAATTGCTCTGCTAGGTGATGGTTGGGCACGGTGGGGTCAGGCTGAGGGAGATGCAGCACGTCACGCACATGAGCGGGGATGACGTTGGCACCGTCACCTCAGAAGTGCTGAAAAATCCCAAAATCAGCCTTTCTGAACCCATCCGTCGCAGCCGCGGAGCTCCAGAGCTGCCGGAAAAAACCCAGCGTGGAACGCGCAAAGCGTTCGGTGGCGATTTCATTTGCACAGGGGGCTCGTGGGGGGCTTACGGTTTCCACCTCACTTTCCACCTTGACACAAGCCAGGGTTTCAGAAACGTGAGGCTGAGATTCCCCCAAAACCATGGGATCCCAGGAGCCGGGGATTTCAAACGTGACCTGGCTGCACCGGATCGTGACTTGGTGGGACTGTGGTGCACAACTTCCAAATCCTTCGGTCTCCTCCCCATCCCACAGGAGCAGCTGGGGCTGCTGCCTGTTGGGTACATCCCACCCCAGCTTTACATGGTCTTACTGGGTTTTACTGGGTTGTACTGGGCTGGCAGGGTTGTGGTTGCAGCCCACAGTGCCAAATGGTGGCGGTGCAATTCCCCGTGATGGGTTTGGGGCCGGTGCTTTGGGGGATTAGCACCCAGTCCCCGGAGAGCCACGAGGTCCCAGCTCGTGTTCCCATCCCGCAGAGGCACACGTGGGCTGGCCGGGGTGGCCTCGAGCGCGCTGTGGGGTTGGAGCTGTGGGGCTGGGGCTGGGGAGACGAGAGCGAGCGGTCTGCTTCGTCAGCCACTGGGTCCCCTTAGGAGGAGGCTTTCGGTCTATTTTGCAGCTTGATCCGCGGTATCTCGAGTAATTAACAGGGAAAAGAGAGGGCCTGGTTATCCATCCTTCAAGAGCAAGGGGTTGAACGGAAAGGCAGCACCTTGGAAGCGGATCAAATAGCTCTCCAGCCCCCCGCGTGCCGCGCTGCGCTAGCAAGGTGAACGGCTCTGCCTCAATTAGAGCAGCGCAGCCCAGAGCAGGGCTGAGCCTTTGCACCCTTCCAGCCGGAGCGAGCGCACGCAGGGCTGCACCCTGGGGTGCTGGGGGCCACCCACGCCGTCCTCACCCCGCACCCGGGGTCCGTCCCCCCTTTTCCTCGCCTCTGCTCCGGGTTTGATTTCCCCTGGGGAAATAAATCAAAGCGGCGTGCGGGGAGGGAGGGCTCTTTGTTACGCTCTCCCTTTCCTCCCCATCCTCAAAGCACCCCAAAAAAAAGCCATGGTGCCCAACGACGAGCTGCCACCGACCCCAAATCAGCCGGGCAGCGGGCACCTAAATCCCCGCAGATGCGCGGCGCCGGCAGCCTGTATTTTTCCTGGCGGTCGGCTGCAGCTGGCTGTGCCGCGCCGAGAGCTGCAGGTGTGATTTGTTCATTTGCCTCCACCCCCCCCCCGTGCGCTGCCTCCCCCCTTTTTTCTCCCGTGCGAGCCCACCTAGCCCAGCATCGCCCCGCTGCGGGGTTGGGGAGGTGTTGGTGGGGGGGGACACACGTAGGGGAATGGGGCTGGGAGGCTGGGAGAGGGGAAAAAATCAAAAGTATAAAGGAGGCAGCAGCCTCCTCCTTTGCGCTCTCCCCCGCTCCAGAGGATTAAGCCTACAAAAAAAAAAAAAAAAAGAGAGAGAGGGGAAAAAAAAAATGTCTGCAGCTTTCTGTTGACCCTGCATGATGGCATTTTTGCGCTCTGTGTGCTGCCTCTGCTGATTGCTATTCCTGGCACAAACACACACACACACACACGCGCACACACACACGCACACAGCGCAGCTCGCGCGGGCACGGCGAGCCGGCGACCCGCTCCGAAAAAAAAATAATAAAAAAATTAAAAAAAATAAAAAATAAAAAAAATAAAAATCCCCCCCCCCCCGAACCCAAACAAACCCCTCGGCCTCTCCCTGCCCGCCGCCGGCCGCGTCTCTGCGGGGCCAGGAAGGCAGCGGCACGGTGGCCGCTCGCCCTCTCCTCCGCCCCACTTCTCACCTCGTCCCTAGCTCCACCGAGCACTTTCTCCTGTCTGCTGGAGCCGCCCGCAGCCAGAGCCCTCCACCACTCCTACCGCTGGCATTACATTTTCAGGCTGGATGCTATAGGGCCGTTTCTAATTACCTTATATCCCCTAGTGGTCTATGAATAATGGTTAGTGAAGGAGCTCGGAAGGGCTGCTGAGAAGGGAAGCGAAAAAAAAAAAAAAAAAAAAAAAGGAAAAAAAAAAAAAAAGGAGAATTGTGCTATTTCTCACATTTTTTTTTCTAAGGATCTAATCTGGCTACTGTGCTCTGGAAGAGGAGGAGAGAGAGACAGCAGGAGAGAGAGGAGAGAGCAAGGAACATCGCAGGTATTGTTGCAAGCTACATCTTTGTGCTTTTTGCCTTTTTCTGTCTTTTTATCGAGGCTGCAGCAGGATTGGAGGCGGGAGGGGGCGAAGGGGGGGGTTGTGCGGACGGGGCTTTCTCCGGGGTTTTATTTTTCCCTTGTGCAACTCGTGTGCCGCGGCGACCGAATGGATGCACGGTGCTGGTCCGTGTGCGTGTGTGTGTGTGTGTGTGTGTGTCCTGCCCGCAGGGGAGGGGGCTGCTTGGCTTTGCTGGAAGTCATAAAGAAATTTGCAACCGGTCCAGAAACCCCACGGACTTGCCGACGGATGGGTGTCGGAACAAAGCTCGGGGAGGGGGGGGGGGCTGAAGGCTCGGGATGTTTTGTGCCTCGGCGGCGCGGGGAGGAGACGGATGCGTTTTGCTCGTCCTGCCTGCGACTTTTCCTAAAGTTCAAATAATAAAAAAAAAATTAAAAAAAATAAAATAATGGGGCTTGGAGGGGAGGGAGGGCTGCTTCTCCTGCGGGAGCCGGCGGCGTGCACGCCGCTCGACTTGCAAAAGTTGCGGTGCCACCGCGGCCAGGCGCCTGGCTGCCCCCGCCGTTGTCTGCACGTGAGAACTTGATCTATTTTCTTTCTTTTTCCTCGGGTGGGCAAAGCGGGGCTGGAGGGGCAGGAGAAAAATGGGATCTTAGCGGCGAGGCTGCTGGATCCCGGGGCTCGCACATCTGGCAGTGCGTTTTTGGATAGCCCCGCAGCGGGACTTCCACCTTCCCCCCTCCCCGCTCCCTTTTCTCCCACGGCAAAATTGATCCCCCCCCCCCCCAAAATTCATCCGCTGACATTAATAAACAAACAAACCAGCCGAGGACTGACGAGCCCGGAGAGAGAGAGGGGGGGCTCGCTTCTCCGAACCGACGGCTTGGGGAAAGGGGGTGTGAGGAGGGGAATTTGGGGAGGGGGGGGGCATGTGCGCTTTTGTTTTAAATACCGAAATGGCAATGATTGAAAACATATGAATAGGATGCAATGCAGAGCGTGTGCGTTGCAGGGGGCGGGGGGAAGCTGCAAAACTGCTTATCCGACAGAAGCGGAGCTTGAATGACTGTGTCGGAGATGAAAGCCGAGGGGTCTGTCCCTCGCCCGCTCGCCGGCTGCGTGTGTGCGTGCGTCTGCGGGCTGGGGGGGGTGAGGAGGGGGGGGTTGAGGAGGCGAAGAAATGATCCCACGAGCGTGAAACCCACAGAAAGGGGGGAAAAACCCGGAGAGAAGCGCGTGGTTACGGCCAGGGGAAGTTTGGTTTAATGGAGCCGGCTGGCCGTACGGGGGAAGAATAAAAGGAGATGGAAATGCGCCCCTGGGGAGGGAAGGGGGAGAGGGGCGCATGGGGACGGTGGCACCTCCCGGCCACCCTAAAGCATCGGCGGTGCTGGTGGGGTCGGGGAGGTAGCGGAGCGTGGCCGGGGGTTCTCCAGGAGGGTTTTGATGTCTTCGGAAATGGAGCTGGAGCTGGAGATGGAAGCGACCTCCCGGGGAGCGCTGCGGTCCCCGGGGAGAGGCTCCGGAGCCGTGCCGGGGGTGCCCTTCGGTGGCTGCCCTTCCTGCCCTTCGCCGCTCGCCCTGCGTGGCCTGGCTTTTGTGTTTGTTTGCATCCGAGGGGGGGAGAAGGGAGCCTGGGGTTGGGGAGGGGGGGGTGGCGAAGGCGGGGAGAAGCCGTGAGGGCGGAGAGCCGATTTAAATTGGACTTAATGGATTCCCAGGGCAGCTCTTTGAGATGAAAGTCAAAATAAGAGCCAAAGTGAATCTCGGCAGACCTGTCTGTTGCATTAGAGATGCAGCCTTCCTCTCCTTCCCTCCCTCCCTCCCTTTTTTCTTTAAAAGAGAGGGGGAGAAAAAAAAAAAAAAAAAAGAAAAAAAAAGTGTTAGCCGCACAGAAGACAGAGTGGAGTTTCTCGTTCCTATAATGAGAGCTCTAATTGAAGAACTTACGGCCCCTTGGGAGAGCCTTTCCTGATCGCTGCTTTTGTTATTCATGCCGCGCGCTGTTTTCTTGCTTTGGGGGGGCCGGCGTGTGGCTGGTTGCGCCGGGGCTGGGTGCGATGCTGTCCCCCTGTCACCCCCCCCATGGGTCCAGGTGGGTAAGGACCCCCGGCCCCCCCCATGCTGGGCACCCCAGGGTGGGCTCGGGGGCTGCTGATGGATGCGCAGTGCCCAAGGAAGCGGTGAGACCCCCCCCCCCAGGGTGTGCAGCCTGGCTGCGGGTGGCTGTCATCTGTGCAGGACCCCCGGGCTGTGGGATGGGTCCTGCTGGGGCTCCAGGCAATAATGGGGAGCCCTGGGGGGGTTAGAGCACGGGGGGTGGCTCATGGGGACCCGAGGGTGCTGTCTGCAGCCCCAGTGTCACCCAGAGGGGACGGGCGTCGTGCCGAAGCCACGCAGCCCCTCTGCATGCCCAGGGTGCCAGGTGGGAGAGGGGAGAGTTCCCCCTCCTCCTGCCCTTTCCATCGCCCAGCAAATTTGGGATGGGGACGGGCAGGGGGCCCTGCATATGGGGCTACCCCACAACGGGGTCTCTTCACCCCTCAGTCCCTGTGCTGGGTCCCGTTGGGTGATGGCACCTTTGTGACCGTGGGGCGGTGAGGGGTGTCCCCAAGCAGAAAGCTGCTGGGGACAGGTCCCTGCTGCCCCCCTGTCCCCCCCCTCCCAGGCCTGGAAACCTTTAGCAGCTGTGTTGGGATTTCCACGGAGGAAAAGGAGAGCAGCGAGCCCTGAGGATGCTCCCTGGTGGGGGGACACGCGGGGAGGCCAAGCAGTTCCCCTGGGCAGCTGATGTCCCCAGGAGCCGTGCGCTGCCCCCAGCAGCGATGCTCCAGGAGCTGCGGGGTCTCCATCGTCACTCCCAGTCCTCCCATCGCCAGGTGTCGACACCGACAGCTTTAATTTCAGGCCTCCGGTTCCGTTGCGTCGCGCTTAGCGGTGATCCCCAGATGCCACCAGGCTTTGCAACCCGCTCCGTGGGCAGGTCGCCGGCCCCGTTTTGTAATGGGGTGGCTGGCCAAGCAAGGGACAAGGGGATGGGGGGGTCCCGAGGTGTCATCCAGCCTTCAGTGGAGGAGCTGGGAGGGCAGCTGGAGCTGCTGCTTTGCCAGGAAAGCCCCCGCTCTGCTCCCTCCGTGCCCTCGGTGCCAACAGCCGCGGATGCGCCCGGTCTTTCTGCAGCTTTTGCCCATCCATTAATTCCGACCCCGCACGGTGCCAGGGCCAAAACCTGCTCCGGTGCCAGAGCTCCTATTGCTTGTGATGATTTTGGAGGTTTACCAGCGTGTGCGGGCAGGGAGCTCGGTGCCCGTGGCTGCTGTCCCCGTCCTTGCCTCGCCGAGTGACCTCGCCTGGCCCAGACACCTCTCGCCCTCCGGAGATGGGCACCACGACGCGGCCATCCTCCCGGGCACCTTCATTTTTGGGCAGGCAGGACCCCGCTGTCGTGGCACACAGCTTCTCCTCCAGCCCAGCATCCCAGCCCCAGGCTGAGGCTGGAAAAGCTGCCGGTGGGGGCTCATTTCGAGGGCTCCTTTTTGGATTTGGGAGATCGCCGAGCTCCGGCGGCTTGGAGCAGCGCGCTCCCGCTCCCCCCTGCAAGGCAGCGTGAGCAGCCACGGGCAGTGGATATCTTGACACCCCGTCAATCCGAGCCTTTTCCAGCAGCAGTCTCTGAAGGCTGGCACTCTGCTGCACACAAGAAAACAAGTGAGAAGAGGGGGGAGGCGAGAGCAAGCCTTAGCAGCCGACAATCGATAATTGTAGTGTCAGTCACCGCCTGTGAAGTTCCTGCATCGCACTTGCACTTGGAGGGGGGAGCAAAGGAAGGGAAGGGGAGGGGATATGGGGGGGGGCTCTGCCCCGGCCCCCACGCAGCCGCCGCGGGCTGGGGAGCAATTGCAGGGGGCGAGAGCCTGGCCCCGAGCAGCGCGCGGGAGCCTCCCGCTGCATTACTCACCGCTTGATGTAGCTTGAACCTTTCAACTCCCTCCCCTTGGGGATGGAGCGGGCTGGGCAGGAGGTGTCGACAGAGCAGGGAGAAATGCTCTGCGGGCTTTGGTTTGAGGGATTTTTTAATTTTTTTATTTTTTTTTCCTTTTTTTTTTCCCCTTTCCCACCCCTCTCCGTGTGCGTTTTGGGGGAGGAGGTCTAGTGTCCTCCACAAAACCAGAAAGAAATCCTTAAAAAACAAAACCAAAACAACAACAAAAAAAAACCCCACCACCAAGCCAGCTCCCCCTCATGTGCCTGAGCAAAAGGCAAGGCAAAAGATCAAGGAATTCTTCCTTTTGTGCAGCTCTCAAGACCAAAGATCCGCTGGTGAAAAGGGGAGGCTCAGAGTACCAGGCACACACAAGTCTGAAAGGAGTCTTCCCTTTTGTCTCCAAGGCGATCAGCCGGTGAAGGGATCCACCAATTAATTAAAAATTGCGCTGTCTTGATTGAGTTATTCCTGCTCGCATCCCCACCTGCCTATCAAAAGGCTGGGAAGGGCAGAAGGAAATTCCTGCTTCCTTCCAGAGCCACCAGACACCCCCCTTGTTCGTGTTTTATCCCGGGCAGCAGAGGAAATAAAAACGGGAACGGCTGGCACGGTACCCACAGAGACCCCTCCAAAAACGTGGCCATCGTTGGACTGTTTGGGAGCAGAACGATCAGATTTACATCGCAGGAATGGGCCAAATTGTGGTCGTAGCTCCGTGAAGCTGATGGAGATCCATCGGAGATGAATTTGGCCCAAAGTCTCGCTCGGGCTCTGTGGGGAATTCGCTGGCTCCCCGCCTCGGTGGAGCCAAGAGGCGTTCGGATGGGTTCGTTGCGGCTGCGTTACGCCCCGGAGGTGGAGCAGGGTTAAAAAAATCACCAGTGGTTGTATCCCTGGTGCCAAAGCACCGTAAATACGCGTAGATCTGTCAAGTCGTTCATGACTTCTACCACATTTACCACTGAGCACATTTCAGCAGGGTAGATTTATCTGCAGGGGCCGTGCGGAAGGCTCCGCGTGTGCTTTGCCAAAGAGGCTTGAGCTCCAGCTTGTTTTTTTGGGGGGAAACATCCTCAATAAATCCCTTCGAGCCCGATCCGGGGTTGGGTTTGTTGCCTTGCAGCCAGACCTCGCTTCCTCCGCTTCATTGTCATCTCCTCTTAGTCACCGCTCGATGCCTCACCAGGGGACACCGCTCCTGCCGCATTTATGGCAGCGACAAAAATCTCTGCTTGGGGCTCGTGCTGCGGTGGGGAGGGACGTTTAGTGTCAGGGAGGCTTTTCCCGTTCCCATTCTTCGTTGACATGTGGGTTTTGTGGAGGGCAGGTTGGGCACCGCACACGTCCCGCGTGCTGGGGATGCTCCGTGGCACCTGCAGGTCCCATCCAAGCGGGGCCACCTCAGCTCCCAGCACCCAGGCTCCCAGGTGGAGAGGGTGAGCGAAAATAAGGTGCTACAGACAGGAGGAAGGAATAATAAAAAATGTTCATGGCTGGTGAGCGCACGGACACCCCGTGGTCCATCCCCCGGCTTGCTGCGGGGCACGGCCGCCCCCATTCACCGCATCCTTTGTGCCTAAACCCTGTCACCACCTAGTCCTGTCCCAGCGTGTCCTTCACCATGACTATAGGATCTCCAGCTCCTGCTAACCCCGCTGCCTTTCAGCAGCCCCGGCGCCTGTATTCTCCGGAGGAGAGCGTAGTCCTATCATAGCATGTCCTTCACCGTGACTGCTGCTGCGCGAGCGGCGCGGCGCGGGGCTCTAATACCCTGTAATTCACTCTGACTGCTGTGGCAGGACCTGCGCCGCGCTGCGCTGCGGCACGGCCCCGCTGCCTTCGCCTCCTGCCTCGCCTGCTGGCTGCCTGGCCCCAAAAACGGGGCAGGGACACGGGGCACGGGTGGCAGCAGCGGTGACGGGGACGCCGGAGATGCTCCAAGGGTGCTGAGCCCCCGGTGCCGTCCTGGTTGCACCGCCGGGGTGAGGTCCCAAAGGGGACGGGGACACAGGTGGGTGGCACGGGGTGCAGCCCGGTAGGAGCGCAGCGGGGTGAGAAATGGCCCTGAGATGAGAAAAAGGCATGGTTCCTGCGGGTGGCTCTCCGGTGGCGTAATAAATGTCAAAAGCCCTGCGCACACAAAGGAGAAGGGGACATTTGGCTACCGAGAGCGTTTGTTCCAGGAGCTGATTTACTTTGAAGACTTAAAGCGTTCTCTGATGCTTCCCTCTCCGCTGGTTAACCCTGTTACTTTGCCAGTTAAATAGAAATGCAGCCGTCGTCAATAAAACCCTTCTGGAGGCTCGGCTGGATAAATTCGCCGAGCCTTTCTCTTCCCAAGCACTTCCAGGCAGAGGTGCCGTGCCGGGCATCGCTCCCGCTTCCCCCCAGCCTGCTCAGCCTCTCCGCCACAGCAGGTCCCAGTCCCCGCAGCTTTTATAATGGGATGAACTGGGAGTCCCACGAGGGACAAGGGCTGAAGGCGTGACGTTGTTTGGAAAGCCAGGGGGTGGCGTTTCTGCTTCGACACCCCCGCAGACCAGGAGTGCTGGGTAAAAACCCAATTTGGCTCCGTGGCTTTCCTCCCTCCCTCTCCCCGCTGCTTCCCCCCGGCAGCAGCGCCTGCTACGTCTCCGCAAGCAGCCCTGAGGAGAGCAGGGATCATTAGCTGGAAGGATCAGATGAGATAGTTTCTTAAAAGGATTGTCTGATTCCTCTATTGATCAGCCTGATTTAAAAGGGGGAGCTGGGTCAGGGGGGCATAAATTATCCTTGAAGGAGGGGTGAAGGCCTCGGAGGCGGCGCTGCACTTAGCTGCAGTGCTGAGGAATGTGTCTAGCTGGAGGGACACGAAGAGCTGAGCGCCGTGGCTGCCGGCCAATTCGGGTCTCCTCCACGCCGAGCTGGGAATCGAGTCAAGGGAAGCGCACCGAAAACTCGCTCGGAGCCTCGCCGCCGCTTCCCGCAGCGTGGCAGCCCCTCAGCTCGTGGGGACGTGGGGTGAAGGGGCTGAAAAATGTGTCCCCTCTTTTCTATCCGGGTTGTGCCCCATGTCCCCGGGGGGCTCCGGGCACCGCAGAGCTGTCCCCACGTGGTGGTGGTGGTGGTGGTGGTGGTGACGGGCTCCCTGTGTGGTCTCCGGCGAGATGCTGAGCCCCGGGAGGTTCCTGCCTCCGCAGCACGAGGCTAATCTGCAGCCTGAGGTTGCTGCTTTCCTCTCTTGTGATCGCTGCCTTGGGGGGTCACGGGGCTCCCAGCCCTCTATTTCGTCCCCCCCTCCAGCCTCAGGGAGCTCAGAGGCGCGTGGGGACCCGCGGGGGCCGTGCCCCCATCCCCGTTGGTCACCACGGGGTTTATCCATGAAGGATGGGTCCCATTTGGGGGGCACCGAGCCCAGCACCCCAGCTCGCTGTGCAGTTAATCCTTGCAGCACGCGCTCAGCTCCTTGGGCAGCCGGGGCTGCCGGAGCGTAATTATTATTCACTCAAGGTAGGGCTCCCCGAGCACATGATAGCACAAGCAGATTACCTCCGAGCTGCTTGGGCAGTGGCGTTTTTATCTGTCTGGGTGCGGGGAGCACCCTTTTCCCCAGCATCTCTGCCCGCTGAGCACCCCCTGCGCTGGGCTCAGCACCCGGCAGCCCCTGATTCCTGCTGCTCTGTGCCCAGCGGGGGCATTTGGGCTGGAGCAGGGGGGGGCTCAAGGCCAGGGGTGCTGCAGGTGGGATGGGAACTGCTGCCCTTCGAGGTGCGTACAGCCTCAGGTCCCTGCTATCATCATCGGTGATGGTGGAGCCTCTGTGCAGCTGTTTGGGGTTTGCGTTTGCATCTCGAGCTGTGCTGGCTTGGGGTTGGGCCAGGGGGATGTGCAGTGGGGTTGTACCTCGAATTTGGGGCTCCCCCAGCTGTTACGGGCTGGCTGATGGAGAGAAACACTTATGGGATGCTGCAGCCTCCTCCGAATGAGGTTCATGCCCCTCGCAACCCTACTAGGGTCTGATCCCACTGAGCCTCACTCCCTTTATTTCTGTCTGCGCTACAATAAAACGACGCAAGAAACGGGGTGGCTGGGCCATAACCGGGGTGAATCAAAGCAGAGCTGGGGCCGGGGGGAGCCTGAGCTGCCCCCCACGGGCCCGTGGGCTCGGACCCTGTGGCAGTGGCCACCGGCAAACGGCCGCTGGGCCGGCATTATCCTGAAAATGTCACCGGGATGCCAGCCCGCCGCTCCGCGCCAGGACGCGGTGGGAGGCGATGACTCGGCTTGCTGGCATTGGCTACCATTTTAGAGGAAATGTGGAGCGGCGGGTAATTATTTCTCCTTCTTAATTGAAATTTCAGCCTCAGTGGTTTGCGAGAACGTGCGGGAGAAGGAGCACAGGCGAGCGTGACACACGCGGCGGGCTCGCCACGGGCCGAGGGGGAGAGCGGGCGCAGGGAGCCCCCGAGCTGGCAAAGCATCACCTGGGGACCAGCGCCACGGGGAGGGGATTTCCACAGCCCCCCACATTCCCCTCCTGCCCCTCGGTTTGCAACGGGACAACAACCCTAAAAATGCAGCGGTTTTAATGTTTTACAGAGGGGGAGGAGGTGGGGAGGGGGGGGTGTTTGCTTTATTGTTTCTTTATTCCTCTATTTTGCTTGGGATGGAGGGCCAATTAAATGAAATTACGCGCTGCAGTCTGGCACCCCGCGCCGGCTCGGAGCAATCAGGTGTAACGCAGCATGGCTGATGAGAGCCAATCAAGATGTATAAATGAGGTGTTGACATTCAAACAGCAGGTACCCGCGCCGCCGTGCGCCAGCCGCGCTCGCTGGCTGTCGGGACCGCGCGACGGAGCCAGGCGCGGGGCTGCGGCACGCAGCACGAGGGCTGCAACCTGGAAGGACACCCAGGCTCCTCCCCGGCCCTGGATCCTTTTTTTTTACGAAGCAGGGCAGTGGGGGAAAGGGGCTGGGCGCCCACAGACCCGCTGCCCGGTGCCGCCACATCTCCGTGCCCCACCGGATCGTTGGCACCGCTCCCGGGGTCGCTTTGGGGAAACCGAGGCACGGAGCAAGGTGTGGGGGCTCTGAGGTCGGCCTGGCTTTATGGGGAGAGCCAAAAATTAGGGGATTTTGCGGGGTTGATGAGGTTGGAGGACAATAGGAGGGTTTTGGGGGCTGCTGGTGCAGGATGTGGCCCCGTAGTGCGTTGAACCCGGTGCCGGTGCCGCCGCACGGAGCGGATCGAAGGCGCTCGGGGGCCGTCCGGGGAGGAGAAAGCAGCTCCGTGGCGATCAACCTCATCAGCATTTCCTGTCTCACGATGGAGAAATGGCATGTGGTGAGAGGCTCTAAAAATAGGCTCGGCAAACTTTTAACCGCATTTGCAGATGTTAAAGGTAAAACCGGAGCGAGCCGGGGAGAAAACACGCCCTGGCCGTGCCTCGGCGGCGTTCACCCAGGGCCATCCGGGGTGGGAACAGCCACCTCCAAGGGGGGGGGACAGTGGGGCTGAGCCACCGTCTGGCCTCCCCGCTCTGCTCTGCGTCCCCGTTAGGCACGCTGGGGAAGGCATTAGGAGCAGGAGCACGTAGAGGCAGGCTCTGTCTAACAGCACTGCCGGCTGACCCTGATTTGTAGCAGGGCTGAGCGCGGAGGCTCGCTGTAGCGTTACAGCTCTTCCTGTGGTAATCGCCGGCACGCGGTCACACGCACGGCGCTGCCGGCGGCGCGGGGAGGGGACGGGGAGCAAAGGAGAAGTGGCTGCGGCGCGAGGGGCACGGGTGCCCCTTGGAGGGGGCACGCCGGGACGCGCGCGCTGCCGTGGCGCAAGCATCATGGGCAGCGGTGCCGCTCGGCCACCCAGCGCCTGTCCCCATCCCTGTGTCACCCCAGTGTCCCTGCAGAGTCATTTGGGGACAGCGGCCAGGACTGCCAGCTCTGCTCCCAGCAGTTTCACCTCCCCACGTCTCCGCCAGGACAAAGTGATGAATGTCAGGGGGGTGCCAACCCGCGCCCACCCCGCCGGCACGGTGGTATCAGTGAGGTCCCCGTGCGCCATCCCAGGGCCGTGGCCATCTCCTCGTGTTCGTCCCTGGGGACTTGCGCAGGGAAAAGCCCTGGGTGGAGATGCAAATCCCGAGCATCGAGCCAGGCTCTGGCACTGCCGGCTGTGCCCGCAGCGGGCTGTCAAGGCGCGCTTTGCCCTGGTGAGATGGAGGCTGGAGCTGTGCCACCGCCCTGGCACTGCCGCGCTCATGGGCGCACCCTGGGCACCGCCGTGCTTGGGAACCTCCGAGGTTGGCCTGGACCCTGGGAACGATGAAAGACCAGGAGGGAGAAACATGAAAGGGAAGAAAATGAGATTCCTCGGGTTACCTTAGTGACCCAGCTTCTGCGTCTCGCTGTCCGACACTGCCTCTCATTACCTGCCCTCCTGCCCGTAATTACTGCATCACCGTGGCTGGGCTCGGGGTGATGGTTTGGGGGAGCCTTCACCAGCCTTTACCTGCAGCCCCGGAGGGGATAAATTGCCCTTCAGAGTTTTATTTGGCTTGAAAAATTAAAAACTGACCCTCAAGCAGGCGCAAGCTAGGTGAGTGTCTCACAGCCGGGGTGCCGGGGGGCAGCGCTGGTCCTCAGGGTGCTCCTGCAGCAGCAGGGGGCAGGCAGCCAGGGCAGGGTCAATTTTTTGGCAAAAGGCATCACCTCTCCGGGCAGAATAACAGCGGGGAGCAGGGGCAGGCAGACAAGGAAATCCGTTTTATCAGACGCCGCATATTTTATGAAAGCACATTTCAGCTCTTCAGCCTTGGAAAGCTTTTCATACCCTTTAATTTTCTAATAAAAAGGAATTACGTTTGCTGAAAAGCCAGTAACAAGATTCACTGTCATTGTCTTTTGTACAGACCATAATTCCTGTCTTGGGTGCCTGCCTGCAGCCCGGGTGTGTGGCCCGAGGTGTGGGCCCCGCGTGAGCTCCCCGGGGTGCTGGGGGAAGAGGGACACATCCACGTGCCCAGCGTGCTCCGAGCTCACACACGTGCCAGGCTTCACGCGGGCTGGACGGGAGCAGAATTGGGTGCTCAGCACCACTGGACATCACCCCCCTGCCCCAAACCCTCCAGCACCCCAACCTACAGCACCATTCCCCGCCCTGGCACTGGAGCAGCACCCAGTGGGATCTCCAGGGTGCCTCCGGCACAGCCCAGGTGTGCAGGAGCTGCCAGCTCCCGTGCCCTGGCCCTGCTGGGATGTCCCTCCCTGGTACTGTTTGATGCAGGGGGGTTGTCCCCATCCCGTCCCCCCACAGGTCCCCAAAACCTCAGAAGAGCTGGTGGCAGCCTAGGAGCTCCACGGCGTGGCCTTGCTTCCTCCAGCTCCTCTTCTGGAGGCTGCAGCCTTGAACCGAGCAGCAAAATGGGGAATTTGGTGCTAAATTAGTGCTTGAGAGCGGCGCAATGCCCAGGCTGGGAAAACTGCTGGTTTCTGAAGGAGACTTTTTAAGGTCGTTGGGATGAATGGCCCAGGTCGCGCTTACACAAAAGTCAGAGCAAGCAGATGGCTCTGCGGCCGGCAAACGAGCTTGCACAGAGGCTCAGCTCGGTGATCCTGGTTGTTCCCATCCTTCCCAGGCTGGGCACCAGCCCTGCACCTCCTTTTATCCCCCTTGTAGGGTGCAGGACCCGGCGTGCCCAGGTGGGGAGGAGGCGGCGGGCAGCGTGCTGCGCCGGGGCGGCCCCGCGCCGTCAATGCCCCATTCACAGCCACCATCAAAGGGCGTTTGTGCGGCGAGCCGGGGGATTCATTACTCACTCCTCACCATTTGTTCGGCTCCTGCTTGGAAAGGAAAAGAAGAAAACGCTCGAGCTGGCCCTGTTGGGAAGCAGACGCACCGCAGCGGGGTCGGGGACGGCACCGAGGGACCCCGACCCCCTGGCGCATCCCGGCCACGCTGGTGGCAGTGGGAGCTCTCCACGGGCTCTGTTGCTGCTCGATGCCCTCCCGGTGCTCTGATCGTGGCCGTGCGAGCCCCCGGCGCGCTGCCACGTGGCGCTGGAGCCGCGATGGCGCTGCCGCCGGCGCTGCTGCTCCCTCCGCGATGCTCATTTGAAGTTCCAGCTCGCAGGCTGGGCTCGCGCAGGGGGGGATGCAGAAGCAGCCCGCAAACAGAAATAAATATCTTTCGCTCTCTCCCCCCCCCCCCACCCCACTCCATCCGTTTCTCATTTCCATTCTTACTTCCCAGCTGGTTTTGAGGGGGGTTCGGGTTTTCAAAGCTTTCCGTAAACGTGTGTAACAATAGGAAGCGTTGCCTTTTAGCCTGCGGCCGGCACAGTTTTAAATGAGGTCCCAGGTAGTCATGGTTACCTCTCCTCTTCAGTAAGAGATGACTTTTATTTCCTGCCTTTTGTATTTGCACATCTCAGATATACATTCTCCCAAACCATAATTGGTATTCACGGATAGACGGGGCCGCGGGAGCACGCCACCGGCAGAGGGGACGAGCCAGATGGACACGGGCGTCAAGGTCTCCGAGCCCCCAGACACCAGGAAATCTTCATTTCCCCTCCTTTTTCCTCCCCGGGAAGGGCAGGGGGGGCAGACCTACCTGCCTGCAGCCCCGGGCCTCATCCTGATCCCCCCTCCCTCGCGTTATCCACCGTTGGGTTCCTCCCATCCCCATCCATGGGGCTGCAGGGGTCCTGCCCGTGCCAAGGGGCTCCGTCCCCCCTGTCCCACCCTTTTAATTTTGGGGTGGCAGGAGGGAACGCGGAGCTGCGGGAGCGTGCTCCAGCAGCGGGCACGGCGCGTGTGCGAGGGAGGGAGAAGCGCTCGGCGGTGATTGATGAAAGATCATAGCCTCATTCCACAGGATCATTGCTCAGAGTGTGGGCAAAGCTGCGCGTCCCAGGGGGACCATCGCCGGGATGCGTGCGAGCCTGTGTTTCAGGGCAGAGGGGATGGAAAGCCACATATTTCATGCCTCTTTTTTTATTTTTTTTTCTCTCCCTTTCTCTCCAAAGCACCAGGAAAACAAAACAAAAAAAAAAAAAACAACACAACACCCGAGCTGTCTAATCAGAGACAAGCAGATTCCACCCACTTCCTTGGAAAACTTGCATTTTGCTAGGAAATCATCTCGCTGCATTTACAGCAAGCAGAGTGCCCCAGCGGTAGCTCGTGCCTTTCTGGCAGGATGATAACCAGTGCTGAACAATTACTGCGATGTAACGGTAGCAGCAGACATATTGGCTTTTCTCAGCCAGCAGGAAAGAATTTGCAAAACTAAGCAGGCGGCTGGAGCAGCTCGCGCTCGCAGCTCCGGGTGCGCGGTGCCGGGGATTCGCAGCGCACCATATTTGCTGGTGGCAGCATATCAGTGACTCGCACGCCGCATGCACCTGGGCTCCTATTTACATTTTTTGCAGGGGAAGGGCCCGGCTCTGCTCCCTGGAAAATGCCTCCGCTTGGCAGCTTCCCCGCTCCCCTCGCACGCACGCAGCCCTCCAGGTGTGCGCGCGCACGCGCTCGGCCGGTGGGGAGAAGCTGTTTGCCTTCTTGTGTTGTTTTTTTGTTTTTTTTTTTTTTTCCTAATGAGAAAAATGTGTTCTCGTCGAGGAGGTTGGCCTTAAAAAATACAGGGCTGGGAAGAAAAGCGGCCGGCTCCGTGACATTTACCTCTATGGGGCTGTGTTGGATGTGCAGTGCCCAGGAGCCTGCCCAGTGCCAGCGCGGGGAGCAGCAGGATGAGTGCCGCTGCTCCCGGCACAGAAACCACCGTGGGCACAGCCCCAAATTCCTCCTCAGGGCAAAGCTCACTTGCTGGCTTTGACTGCTGCCCAATTCCCCTCTCAGGTGGGCACGTGGGGGGTTGCTGGAGCGACTCCCATCGTGCAGAGGCTTTGATCCTTCCTGGGGAAACCTCTCCCCAGCTGCAGGTCGCGCACGCATCCATGGCTCCTGAGCGCAGGGGAGGTGGAGAAGTCACTTCTCCGTATCCTCACCGCAGATTTTGGCCAGGTTCTGCTCGCATTCCCTGCTTCTGCGTGCTCACAGCGATCCCCTCCCCATCCAGAGCATTTCTCCGAGGTGGAGAAGTGGCAGGGTTTGGGCGAGGATTCGCACCCTGCTCCGTGTGGACTCCGGGCTGCGCTCACCGGCCCCGCTCGGGATGCAAACTGCACATCAGTTGCACCAGCAGCTGATGGAGACTCCAGTATATTAGCAGCATTAATTAAGTTACAAAAATTATGCATGTTATCAGTTATGAGACGACCTTTCATAAACTCAGTTATTAAAGCAATAAAGCATGACCCGCTGGTCCTAACCAGTTTAATGGCTGGCTAAGAGTGCGGTTTTTCACATAATACTTTTAGCAGGTCATTAGCTGAGCAATAAGATAACATGGAGAGCCCTAAGTGATGCGCTTGAGCAGCAGCAGAGATGGACACGCTCTCGATGGGGGGGGGAACAGGGGCTGGGGTCACCCGTCCTCCCGCGCTGCTTGCCAGGCGTGACCGGTGCTGATGCGCTCGGAGGCTGCTTGGGGAGGGTGACCCACGGCTGCTGCCGGGGCTGTGCAGTGCCAAAATCCCAGCGTTGTGGCCAAAACCATCCCTGGGGATGCTCTGGGGCAGCTACAGGGTGGTGTTGGCCCTTTTGGAGCCCCGATATTGCTGCTGAAGTCAAAGGGACGTGGGGGTGTCACGATGTGGCCACCCCAGAGCTCCTGGCTGTGGCTGCTGGGTGCTGAGAGACCCTGTCCCTGCGTGGGGTTAGGGTGGGTGGTGGAGCCTGCGTTCCCCTGATCTTACCCAACGAATGGTGCTGCTCTCACTGCGCTGAGACCCCCCCCAATTTGGGGATGCCCAGCGTGGACCCTGTGTCCCCGCCGTGCCGCTGCAGCGCCCACTGGAGCCACGCCATGTGCCCAGGGCCACCAGGACACAGCCACCGAGCCCAGGCCACCAGCTCCTGCTCCCTCCACGTGCCGGAGCTGTCACCGAGCACATCCTGGCCGGGTTCAGTGCCCGTCCTACCCACAGCCCCAGCACGGCACCTGGAGAGCCGCCGCACGCCGCCAGCCCCCCCAGCGCCCCCAGAGCGCCTTCCCCTGTCCCCCATCAGACGTTTCCAAGCGCTGACCCTCTCCATAAACAAAGGAGAGGGAGAGGGAGGGTGGCTGGCATGTTAATATACTCTCCCCCCCTCTTTTCCTCCCTTCATCCCTCTGGGAAAGGCCTTTGCAGATATAAGCAAACCTTGATTAAAAGCTGCCTGACAGGCAACGGCAGCAGCAAGCAGCAGGCAAGGAAGCTCTCCAAGTCCAAAGGGAGCTGCTTCTGCTGCTGCCGCTGCTGCCTCCATTCTCAGATGTCCCTGATCCTTTAATCAATCACAGCCGCGGAAGAGAAGAGCAAACACACATGCTGAGGCAGAGGTATGTGCATGCATTCATTCCAGCCGGAGCCCAGGCACCAGGGCGGACGCACGCCTTTGGCTGCGGACACGGGGCTGATCCCACTCGAGGAGCTGCCCCCCGCTCCCCCAGGGCCACCGGGGCCGTGTCCCCGTCCCCGATCTCCACCTGGGACCCGATCGGGGCGCGCTGAGGGTCAGATGGGCACCAGGGTGGGCGCAGTGCCCGAGACATCCCCAGGAGGGGCTGCTGCTCCCCGGTGCTGAGCAGCAAGCAGGGGGCTGAGCGAGGGGAACCCGATGGGTTTTGGGGAGCTGTGAGAACGGGGACGGCTGCGGGACATGGATCAGCCCCGTGCTGCCCAGCACACCTCGCCACCCAGCACCCAAATCCATCCATCCTTCGGTGCTCGGGCACGTGGTAACCGGGGGGATCTCTTCACCTCCATCCCCACGGCCTCATCCCCTGGGCACCACCTCGAGGAGAAAAACACCTCCTGGGAGGATTCGTCGCCGTTCCCCTGCTGTGGCTGCGGGTTTTACTCCTCGAGATGGGGGCGGAGGGAGGGGAAAACGCGTTGCATCCATCCCACCCAGCCGAAGCTGCGCAGCGGCGGCGGCGGCGGCGGGGGCTGTGCCGCCGGGGGGAGGCAGGGACTGCGATTTCCTCGGTTATTTTTGCCGGTGCTTATTTTTAGCGCCGCAGTTTAATACCTTGTGACAGTGCCCTGGGACGCCCCGCGCCTCCCCTCGAGCCAGGAGGTGGCCGGGGCACAGCCGCAAACGAATCGCGGCCACGCGGGGGCTAACGAGGCACCGGCCCCTAACGGGGGTCCTGGGGGCTTGGGGGGGGCTGCAGGGCTGGATCCGTGCACCAAATTTGTCAGGGAGGGATTCACAGCGGCCCTGTGAAGCTCCCTGGCAGGAGTTTGGGTTTTTTTTTTTAAGGCCTTTTCTGCTTTTTAAAAATATCGCCGTGGCACTGAGTGGCCCCGGCTGCTCCCTGGGGGCTGGTTGCCAAGCAGGGCTGGGGGCGTTGGTATTTTCGGTGCACCAGGGGATGCCGGAGCTGCACCGGCCTGAAATTCCCCTCCTGGAGCTGGCGGCGCTGCCTTTTGGGACGGGATGGGCAGTTCCCATGTGCTGGGTTTTGGGATCCCACTCCCGTTGGGACCCGCGAGGGTTTTTCCCTGGCAAAGCAGGGGCAGGCAGGATGCCAAGAAACCATCGGGACCCCCCAAAACCCACCCTTGACGGGGGCAACGGGGCAGGCTGAGCCCTCCCAACCCAACCAGGGGGTCACCGGGACCCCGTCTGGGTTCTGGCCGTGGTGGTGGCAGGCGTCTGCTGGCGGCTCGAGCCCATTAGTAACGGATCTTTGTGGAATATCCCCCTCATTAAGGCGAGCTACCCTACGTGTCAAAGACGCTTTATAAAGAAATTATCCTCCGCTCCTTGCAGGCTGTGCATATGTAAATGGGGCGCCATACACAATCCCTAATTGAGACATCATGGGGCCGCTCAGCCCGGGACCCGTGGGAATCCCAAACCTTGCGGGGAAGCCGCGGCGGGGGCAGCGGGGAGCCCTGGGGGACACCGGGGGACGCGTCCCTGCCACCCCCCGTGTCCTGCAGCCCTGTGTCCGTGCGGGGAGCGGGAGGGAGCCACGGAGATTTTTAGGGCATGGGAAATGCCCAGGGCATCGGGGTGAGGGGACGGGGGTTCTGCCCGCTGTGCCGGCTGGAGGGATGGGGTGCGGGGAGCGCCGGCGAGTCCCCGAGCTTTCAATCAACGCCAGCTCACGCCAGACGGCTGCACAATTGGCCGTCTCGCTCATGGCA
Organism: Anas acuta; assembly: GCF_963932015.1. NCBI lineage: Eukaryota > Metazoa > Chordata > Aves > Anseriformes > Anatidae > Anas > Anas acuta. Next base: position 15,566,992 of record NC_088993.1, read on the forward strand.
GCGTCCCCAAGCGTGGCTCCCGGCGGCCAGGCGGTTTTCATCCTGCTTCAGCCCAGCAGTGGGACGGATCGGGGCTGGCTGTGGGGTCCCAGCCTCCCTCCTGCTCCCCGTGGCTGTGGTGGAGCCAGGATGGGGCCACGGCTTGGGGATGGCAGCGGTGCCACCGACACATTCGGCCATGTGGAGCCCCATCACGGCGCCTCTGGATCCTACAAGTCCTCCACACCGCTCCGTGTCTCACCCAAGGGAAAACCCCGCTTGTCCTCCCTGATTTCATCGGGACTTTGCCACCTTCTCTGCCTGGTGGAGGTTCCAGTTATTCAGCTGCTCCTGCTCGTTCTTTTTTACCCAAAGCTGTGCCTCTGGGGTTCAATCTGCCAGGTGACACGCTCATTTTTTGCAAGCCTGGGTTGGGACGCTCCGGGATTTGGGAGAAGCTGGAGCAAGGGGCTGGAAAGCTGCGAGCCTCAGCATCTCAGCACTGGATGGCCTTGGAGATCATCACAGGACACCGAGGGACACCGAGAGACAATGAGGGACACCAAGGGACACTGAGGGTCACCAAAGGACACGGAGGGACACCAAGGGACACCAAGGGACACGGCGTTCCCATGCGCAGTGCTGGCACCTGTGCCTTCTCTCCTTTCCAGCAAGGAGAGCTCCGCACACCCCCCTTTGGACCTTTCAGCCTCTTTTTCTCCAGCAGAGCCCCTCCAGCATCCCCAAACCCCAGGACCTTGGCGGGGTCCGGGGCATCGGCGCACGAGGAGTGGAAACCAGCCCCTTGGGTGTTGTTTTTATTTTTTTTTTGGCACCGTGTTCCTAATCAGCACGACCCACCGGCACGGCGCCGCGGGCGCGCGGCTCGCTGCTATTTACGGCGCCCACTTGAGATACACCTGCGAGAGGGAAGAGCAGCGCCAGCAAGTCAATAACCCAGCAGCCCTCCAGCACGAAAACACCCGCGGGGGCGCGCCTGCGGAATGAGGAGAGATGCGGAGCTTTGAGGGAAAGGGAAAAAAGAAAAAAAGAAAAAAGAGGATAAGAAACGCAATCCGGAGGCTGAGGGGGGCAGTCCCAGTTGTGCCCTGCTTTCCCGTGGGGATGCTGCCTGTGATTTTGGGGGGGGACCCCATGGAAAGCCGTGCTGGGGTCTCGCCCGTGGCCCCGTGTGGGCAGAGGAGGCAGCCCCGGCCATCTCGCCGTGTTTACCACGCGCCGTTCGCCTCCTGCCTTTTTTCCCCCCCCACCCTCCCCCCCCTGCTGCTCTTTCCCCTCCTTTTCTGAAACATTATAAATCAAACGGCTTAAAATGTAAAGCATCAAAAATTCTAAAACCTTCATCTATTATTAACTGTGACAGTAAATTCCACCTCTGAATGTTTCGCATAGCAACTGTTACCAGGACTCTGCAGCCCGAGCTGATGTTCCAGCAACTTTCCACCGCGCCGCCTGCTCCAGCGGCACGGGGGGGACACCAGGGCAGGGCCAGCCAGGCCCCGGGGTGGGAAACCCATGGAAAAACTCATCCTGGGTCTGGCAGACTCGTGGAGGAGCTTGGTGTGTGTGTGTCGGGGTGTGGGAGCTGTTGGAGGGGATTTGGGCACGGCACGGGGTGGGAACGGGACCTTGGTGGGTCCCTTGGTGGGTCCCCGCTCCGTGATGGGCACAGAAATCCCCAAAGTGCCTTGTTTTCACCAGCTCCACGCCAGCACGCTGCAGAGGGCTGTAAATAATGAGGGATGGAGTGGAGGAGTTCAAACGTGTGGACAAAGGGCTGGTTTTGTGCCGGAGGCCGTTTGCTTCTTATCGCCGCGCCGCTGCCGCCGGGGGCTTTGCGCCTTTGGGTGGCGCTTCCCCTGCCCAGGCTGTGCCGTGGGGCTCCCTGCGGCCATCCCCGGGGCTTTCCTGGGGCGTGTGGCTATGGCACGGCACGGCACGGCACGGCACGGCTTGGCATGGCACAACACGGCATGGCACGACATGACATGACATGGCACAACGTGGTGTAGCACCGCATGGCACGGCACGGCACGGAACAGCACGGCACGGCACAGGGTGGCACAGGGTGGCACAGGGTGGCACGGCACACCATGGCACACCACGGCACACCACGGCACGCCACGGCACACCACGGCACACCATGGCACGCCACCCCACCCCACCACCCCACCAGGACCAGGGGAGAACCACAACCCTTCCCCTTCCCATGCCCCATCGCCCAGCTCTTTGTTCCGCCTCAGTCCCCTCGCCGGCATCGCCACGGGGAGGGTCTCAGCCCCCCGGCACCCCCGGGGAAAGCCCCGGCGAGGCCGTGCCCCGTGCCCGGGTGCGGGTTTCCCCGGCTCGCCTCCTCCTCCTCCTCCTCCTCCTCCTCGGCTGCGCCGCGTTGCCACGAATCCCCCCGGCTGCCTCCGCGCCGCCGTGATTTATTCATTCATAAGGAGGGCAGCGCTGGCGGTGCGCGCGGCTCCGCCGCCTCCCCCCCCCCTGCCTCCCCGGGGACAGGCAGCAATTTTCCTGCTCTGAAGAAGCTTGTGAAGGTTTGAGTGAATCTGGGAAGCAAATCTAATTGGCAACCTAGTAATTCCTCGGGGGGACATGTACTTTGGTCATATCTAAGTACATTCCAGCCAGTGTTTAAGACACACTGAATCCAAACTTGGACAGTAAAATACCAGCAGCTCTAAGCTCCTTATCTATTTCAGGCAGATTAACTCCTTAATCATCCCTTTTGGAAGTTCCCTGCCCCAAATTCCTCTCCCCTCCCCCTTCCGCGCCCCCCCTCTTTTTTTTTTTTTTTTTTTTTCCAGCAGGAACAAAAGGCACAGCCAGATTTTGCAGGGTGCTAAAGGTTAGGGTCTCGCCCGAGATGATTGACAGAGTCAATAATAGGGAAATAGAAGAAGGCCCTTTGAAATCTGCTTTCCTGGTTAACCTGCCCGCGTATTTGTCTTCGGGATTTGGAGACGGGGAATGTGTAATACCGAAATAATTTATCACGCGACATCAAACGTCGATTTATTCTTTTTTTTTTTCTCCCTTTTTTTGTCTTTTTTTTTTTGTCCCCTGGCTCCCTGCTCAGCACCCTGTAGAAGGGGTTTAGCCAGCGGGGCCACCCTCCTGGCACCCTGGGGGGACCCTGAGCAAGACCATGGGGTCTCCAGCTCCTTCTGCCCCTTCTCCCCCCTCCGGGACAAGGCAAAAGGTGGTGGGGCTGGGAACGGGGGGACACAACCAGAACTGGTCCCCATCACCTGGGAACGGGGCCACCAAGAGCCACCGTGGCCGGGCTGCAGCAGGAGGCGGCCAGATCCTGCACGCAGCGAGCAGGAGCGGGGAATTGCAACCCGTGGCCTTGCGATAATAATAGGGAAGGGGGTTTGAGCAGCGGGGCCAGGCGGCGGCTAAAATTGATTGAAATAAGGCGGAAAGGACACAGAGGGGAAATGGAGAGCGTTCAGAGGTAAATCCATTTATGCCCAAAGGGCGATGGTGTAACAGCGAGCAATAAATACGCTCGGGGGTGGCCTCCTCGCCTGCTGCAGCCGGGTGGGGAAGATTTAAGAGCGCGTTTTTGAAGGGTGGACGTGAGCCCTGCAGGCACCCGGGGGTGGTGGCACCCGTGGGTGCGCGTCTGGTGCGAGGGGGTGGGTGCTGGGGGCAGGTCGTTGCGCACCGTGCTGCAGCCCAGCGCCTTCTGGCTTTGCAGAGGGTTTTTTCCTGAAGGGTTTTCCTGCCCAAGGTTTTGCCCTGGCACGGAGCTGGTTTTGCTCCTGTCTTCTAGGGAAAATGAGGCACGGGGCAGGGAGGGGACTCGCCCAGGGGGTCTGTCCCCCAGGAGGGGCGAGGTTGCACCTTCCAGGTGGGTTTTGGGGTCTTGTGGCTACTGACGGCTGGGGGATGCTCCAGGGGTGAAGGTGGCTGTCCCCACCCCAAAAAATCTAGGCAGTAGGGTCAGGTAAAGGGTCACCAGTTAATAGGGTCACCAAAATAAATGGGGTGGGAGGGGGACAGCACCTGTGAAAGAGGGGTGACCAAGCAGAAGCTGAGCCTGGGGGGCAAGGATGTGCCGTGCGTTTTGGTGTTGGTGGCCCTATAAATTATGAGACTGGTTAATTATTAGTGGGGTTAATAGTGAGACAGCCCAATAGCGGGCTGGAAGGAAGGAAGGGAGGGAGGGAGGAAGGAAGAAAGTAAGGAAAAAAGGAAGGAAAAAAGGCAGGAAGATCCCAATGAGTGAAAATGAGTGAAGAGGAAAGGCAGAAGCGTGCCGGATGCCGGGACGCGCCGCCGCCAGCCCACACGGATCATTTATTTGGGGGCTGGAGGGTTGCAGAAGGGCACTGCAGCGGTGGGCGACCTCCCCTGCTGTGTGTCCCCCCCCGTGGGCTGTGCTGGGGGGGCCACGCTGGGCGTGCAGCCCCCGGCACGGCTCCTTTTGGCCGTGTCCTTGCTTTTGTCTGCCCGCAGCGGGAGCTCGGGGCAGGTCTGCAGCGAGATTTAGGTGGGGAGGCTGGGCGAGCCGAGTCCCTCTTTAACCTCGGTCATATTTCCTGCGCGCTGATCGCCTGCTTTGCCTCTCTCCCGTGAGCGCCTCAAGGTTGATGTCAATCCAGTTGTTGGGGGAAGCGAGGAACGCGCGGCTCTGAATCCTGCTCCGGAGCGCGCTCGCCTGCAGGAGGGAGGCTTTGCCCAGGGAAGCTCAGGTTGAGCATCTGCTTTGCAGCGCGGCTCCTGGCTGCTTGTATTTTTATTTTTATTTTATTTTTATTTATTTTTTTTAATCCCCTTCTTTTCCCCAAAAACCCTTCCTTGCCAGCTGGCGTTTTGCAGAGGCAAGGAGAGGCGACGGCGACTCGCTCCGGGTTGCCGAGCCTCCCTCCGGCTGCACGGATAAACCCGTGGAAAAAAAAAATTAAAAAAATAAATAAAATAAATAAAAATAAAGGAAAAGGGACAGGAAGAGGAGATGGAGGAAGCTGGGGGCAGGGGCCGAGCCGGATTTCCAGGCGAGGGGCTGAGGCTGGGGAGGCCGCGGGCTTCCCCTGGCAGGCGGCGTTGGAGTGGAGGCCAGCAGAAACGTTGAGTCATGAGCGCAAGCGATGTTTTCCCGAGCAAAATTCCTCGCTGGGGAGGAGCAGAGCAAGGCAGGAGGGGGGGGGGCTGGGGGGGTGGAGGGGAATGGAAAGGATCAAGGGCTTCGTGCTCCAAAACGGGGCACCGCGCGGTGGCGAAGGCTGTGCCCCAGCGCGCTGGGAATCCCCTGGGTGGCCCCCAGCTCTCCAAACCGACCCCTCCAAAAAATCAAAATAAAAAAAAAAGGGAGGATCTTGGAGGGGTTGGAAGAGGGGGGGGACCTGCCCAGGGAATTCCCCAGCAGCCGGATGGGAGGAGCAGCTGGTCCGGGGTGTGTGTATGGGGGGGCTGCGCACCCCATCCCTCCTCCTGGCTGCCCGCATCCGCCCACCCCCGCGCACGGGGCGGCGCAGCCCCAGCTCCATTTATCATCATCTGCGGGCAAGTGGAGTGTGCAGGGAGCAGCTGCTCCGCTCGGCTGCGCAACGGGGGGGCCGCGCTGTTTGGGGATGGGGGGAGGAAAGAGCCAGGGGCTGGGGTCTGCCCTCTGCATCCTCCCCAACACGGGTACCCCGGTTTGTGGGGCGCATTGGAGAGGGGTGTTGGGGAAGGGGTGTGATGGAGAGGGGGTGTTGGGGAGGGTTAAAAAGGGGGGGGGTGGAGAGGGGGTGCATTAATGGGGTGTGCTGGAAATGGGGTGCATTGAAGGGGGGCACCAAGAGGGGAGCATTAATGGGGGGAACTGGAAATGGGGTGCATTGAAAGGGGGCACTGAGGAGGTGCATTAATGGGGTGTGCTGGAGAGGGGGGCATTAATGGGGAGCACTGGAGAGAGGGGGTGTTATTGGGGTGCGCTGGGCACAAGGTGTGTTGAAGGGTTGCGTTTGGGAGGGGGCATAAAGGGGTGCAGTGCAAAAAGGGTGCGTGGAGGGGTGCGGTGGGGAGGGTGCCTTAATGGGGGGCATTGCAGAGTTAATGGGGTGCGTGGGAGTGAGGGTGCTTTAAGGGGTGCATAGGGCAGAGAATTAACGGGGTGCCCTGGAGAGGGAGCACCCAAAAGGGGTGCCCGACCCCCGGTGAGATGGGCACCGTCCCCTTGTGCTGTGGGGGCACCATTTGGGGCCAAAGGGGGATGAAGCACAGGGGCAGCCCCCAAAAGGCTTGGACGCTTTGATCCTGGCCCCGGGGAAGCCCCAGGGATCCCTCGGGTCCCTTTGGGCGTCGTGTTCCTGGGGGTGTCCGTAAGTCCCCCCGGCTCCTTGGGGCCGTTTCTCAGGGCTGCTACCCGCACACGTCCCCGATCCCACTGTCCCCCCCTCCCCATCCCCTTCCTTTCCCTCTCTCCCCTTTTTCTCTCCTCCCTTAATAATAAAATTATACGAAGCAGTTTGCGGTGTGGCAGCCTGCCAGGAAGTGTTTCTTTAAACTCCACCAGCTCACAATTAAGCAAATCCGGGGCTGACACTCCTCGATAGGCGCTTTGCTCCCCCCTGAGAGCTGCGGAGGCGGGGGGGGGGGCAGGGTTGGGACCCCCTCCCCAGCAGGGCTGAGCCCCCCCACAAAAAAAAAATAATCCAGGGTTTGGGGGAAAGGGGTCTGGTGCATGGCAAAGGGGTTTCGTGGCAGGGATTTGGGAGGAGGGAGCGGGGAGGGCCATGGAGCAGGGGGGGTCCGTGGTGACGGTGCTGCCGCTGGTGCAGAGCGCGCCGCTATTTTTAGGCGGCGAGTCCTTGGCGGTGGCGCATCAGGAAAAGCCTGAGAAACGGCCTGCCCGGGAGCACGGCCACAGCCCCGCGTGGATGAGGCCCCGCGGGGAGAGCAGCAGCTGGGAAATGGGGCTGGGGGTTAAGGGAGGGGGTCCCCGGGGCGATGCGCCGGGGGTCTGGGCGCTTACGCGTTTGGAGAGCTCCGGATCCGGCCCTTGGTGCTGCAGCGCTGCCTCGTCCCTGCCAGCCATCGGGGAGGAAAGGAGAAGGAAGGAGAAGGAAGGAGGGAAGGGGGAGGAAAATCCAGCCAAGCCCAGGCAACGCATCGCAAAGCCGAGCGGGAGGCAGGCTGCGAGGCGGGTGGGCACCTGCAGCCCCCCGGGGGGCACGGTGCCGTGCCCTGCTGCTGGCACCGGGGCAGCCCCGGGCACCAGTGCGTGGCCCCAGGTCATGCACCAGCCCCGGGAGGTCCCCCGGGTCCTGCGTGTCCCCAGAGGGTGACAGCAGGGCTGTGCTGGGGGCTGTGGGGCCGTGCGGGGTGTCCACGGGGGCCACCTCTCCAAGGGGACAGAGGGGGTGGGATGCTGAGGGTGGCTGTAGCCTGATGCGAGCGTGGCTCCTTGCATGGCAGGACAGGGTCGTGCTGGCTCTGGGCACCGTGGTGTCCCCACGTCACCGTCTCCAACAGACAGACCCCCTTTTGGGGTCACCCTTTGGGCACCCCCGGAGCCCCCCGTGTCGATTCCCATCCCAGGGCTATGACAGGGGGGGCGCATGCACGCAGCCCCAGGGCCGCGGCCGCTTCCTCCTCCCCCTCCTGGAAAGGGACTTAACCTTGCTGCTGTCGACAGCTTGATTTGATGCCATTAAAGCGTTTGCTCGGAAACAGCCTCCATCAGGAGGCAACATCTGTTAGGTCCCTCCGCCAGCAGAGCCGCGGCACAGCCCAGGGCAGAGCTGCTCCTCGGGCAGGGCTGGGTGCTGCTGCCAGGGAGGGTTTTACCCCCCCCCCCTTGGGCTCAGCACCTTGCTCGGAGCAGGCTTTCAGCTCATTTCGGATGGAGAATCCATCGGCAGCCCCCATCCGCACCTCCTGCCTGGCTGCCCTGATATTTCGGCCCCCAAAAGGAGCTCCCTGAGGGCGCAGGGGGTGCCACGCGCTGGGACGTGGCTGAGGCTGGTGGTGCCCAGCTGGGTGTTGGTGTGCGGGCACGGACGTGGCCCGATCCTGCCCTGGGGGCTTCCACGCATGCACACCCTGCAATTCGCATGCCCTGCACGTGTGCACACCCCACACACGTGTAGGATCTCCCCACGCCTCCAGCCCTTGCACGCCCACCGTGCCCCCTGCGTGCGTCCCCCCCCCCGTGCGCACCGGTGCGCGGCACGTCCCCTCGCGCCGGGTGCTTTTTGCTCAGCTTGGCATTGCCCCAGCTGTTTTGTGGGAAAGTAAGCATAGTTAATAATAAAAGAGAAAGCAAGGAGGGAGAAAGCACCCCTTAAAGCAACAGACCGGGGATTTTTCTCGAGCCCATCCCATTTTTCAAACCTGCTTCCACGTGGAGCTGTAGGGGCCCTTTTCTCCCTTTAATTTTCTCGCCGCCGCTCCGGGCTGCCCCAGAGGCCTGGCTTTGATTTTGCTCCCTTTGTTCTCGCAGCCCCCGCGCCCCCCCCCACCTCCCCCCAGCCTCCCGAGCAGGACGGGGCAGCCCCCACACCACTTTGGCACGAGGGGCGTTAGCAGCGGGCTGGCCGGATTTTAATTGACCTGGCTTTTTCCCCGAGATATACGCCTTAACCGCATCCAGCTGCCCGTGTGGCCGGCGAGATGAAGCTGCAGGACTTAGGGGAAATGCAGAAAAAGACCAAAAAGGGGCTGTGGGAGGAGAACGTGGGCACGGGATCATGGTTTTGGGGTGCTGGGCTGGTGCAGGCAGCACCGAGCCGTGCTCCAGGGGTGCTGTAGTGTCAGTGGGGTGAGAGGCAGGGCATCCTTGAGAGGGTGGCCCCAAGGAGCTGGCGGCCTCCCCTCATTAAACTCATCACCCTAATGAAGCTGGAGGGGATGGCGTGGGTTGCGTGGGGGTCACCGCTGCGGCACGGCCGAGGGAGAGGCATCAGGGAAGTCCCCAGGGGGTGCAGAAGGGGGGGACCCCACGTCTCCAACCCGCTGCGGACGGGCAGGATGCGTCCCCAGCGCCACCCAGCCCTTCGGTAGCGCACGGGGTCCCTCCCCGCGAGCTGCCTCCGAGATCAAACCGGTGACCCAGGTGCTTCCCCGCACCGAGCGCGAGCAGGGAGAGGAAATGGGGACATTTAATGACGACTGCGCCGAGGCGCTCGGCTAATAGACGTCTGCTGGCGGGAGCAGACAGCTTCCAGATGGTATCGCACCGATGCAGGGGTTATTGGCTGGGGACGGGGAGGGGGGGGCTGCGGGAGGAGGCAGCAGGCACAGACGGGCAGACCCAGGAAGTTGAAATGACTTTTTTTTTTTTTTTTGTGCAGCAGAACCCTCGCTTCTGTCCCTCCGTGCTGCTGCCTCCAGTAATTATGGCCATAATTAAAAATAGTGGCAAGAAGCGGGGTGTTTGGAGGGGCTCGCAGGATCCTGGCGTCCCCGGGGAGGGCACGCAAGGAGGGGTTACTGGTTAAGTGATTTCCAGAGCGAGGAGCATGAAATGGAGCACGGGGGGACCCCAGCACAGCGCGGTGGGGTCATGGCAGGCTGTGGGGTAGGCAGAGCAGTGCAGGAATCACCCTGCAACGCTGGGGCAGGTGGCAGGGATGGGACAGGCTGCCACCAGCATCGGCAGGGCAAGAAGAGGCAGCAGGGCCCCAGACATCCCCCAGGTCACAGGCGTGGTGCTGCGGAGCAGGGCGATGCAGGGCGAGGAGATGCGAGGCGGTGAGATGCGGTGCAGGGCGATGCAAGGCGAGGCGAGGTGATGCAGGGTGATGCAGGGCGATGCAGGGCGATGCAAATTGGTGCAAGGCAAGGCAACGTGACGCAGGGCAATGCACAACAATGCAAGGCAGGGCGAGGTGATGCACGGTGATGCAAGGCGAGGGGACGAGGCGCGATGCAAAGAGGCGCAAGGCGAGGCGAGGAGGCGCACGGTGCTGCAAGGCGGTGCAAGGCGAGGCGATGCAGGGCGATGCAGAACGCTGCAAGGCAAGGCAGGGTGATGCAGAGCCAGGTGCCACGATCCAGGGCCATGCAAGGTGACGCAGTGCCAGCGAGGTGCCACCCCGGCAGGCGCGGTGATGCCCGCGGTGCCCCCTGCGTGCGCTCCCCGGCCCGCGGCGGTGGCGGCGGCGGTGGCGGCGGTGGCGATGCTTCATTTGAATTCTCGCCTCTCTCTCTTCGCAGATAACAAGCCCGCGCCATGCAGTCCTTTCGAGAAAGGTGTGGTTTCCATGGCAACCAGCAGAGCTACCAGCCGACTTCACAAGACACATCACGCCTGGAGAATTACAGGCATCAAAGTCAGGCAGGGCCGAACTGCGAGCGGCAGAGGCTGGTGGCGAAGGAGTACTACAGTCAGCAGCAACTGCCGTACGCGGGCTACGAGAACAGCGCCGTGGAGAAATACCACCGGGGAAACAAGCAATTAGCGGGGCAGCAGCTGCAAGGCAGGCCGGCCTTTTCCAATTACGCCGTGCAGGAGAACAGCCCCTACCCGGCCCGCTATTCGGGGGACGAGGGCCTGCAGGCGTGGGGCAGCCAGGCGCAGGCGCTGCCCGGCGGGGTGGCCAAGTATGAGGACAGCCTGATGAAGAAAACGGCGGCGCCGGCGGGCGGGCGACCCTACCACGAGCCGGCGGCGGCCACCCCGCTGCCCTTCCGGACTCATTTCCAGCAGCAGCAGCAGCAGCAGCCGCCCGCGCTCCCCTACCCCAAGCTGCAGCGGCAGAAGCTGCCCAACGACGTCTCCTCGCCCATGCCCTTCCCGCAGAGCCCCCATTTCGGGCAGCACTCGCAGTCCTTCCCCGCCTCCTCCACCTACTCCTCGGTGCCGGGGGGCAGCCAGCCGGCGCACTCCTACAAGAGCTGCACGGCCCCTTCGGGGCAGCCGCCGTTGGAGAGACCCCTGGGCAGCGCCGCCAGCCTGGCCCCCGGCCCCCGCGTGCCCAACCTGCACGGCTACCAGCCCAACCGCATCGGCTACGAGCAGCCCCCGCAGCCCCCGCCGCAGCCCCCGCAGCCCCCGCCGCCGCCGCAGCCCCCGCAGCCTCCCCAACCCCAGCCGCAGCCCTTGCAGGGGAGGCATCACGCCCCGGAGACCCTCCACTACCAAAACCTGGCCAAGTACCAGCATTACAACCAGCCGGGGCAAACCTACTGCCAGGGGGACGCGCCCCCCGTCCGGACGCCGGAGCAGTATTACCAAACCTTCAGCCCCAGCGCCAGCCACTCGCCGGCACGCTCCGTCGGCCGGTCGCCGTCCTACAGCTCCACGCCGTCCCCGCTGATGCCCAACCTGGAGAATTTCCAGTACAGCCAGCAGCCGCTGAACGCCGGCGCCTTCCCGGCCGGCATCGCCGACCACAGCCATTTCATGCCGCTGCTGAACCCTTCTCCCACCGACGGGACCAGCCCGGATGCTCAATCCGGGAACTGCAAGAACCTGCCGAAGGAGAAGCTGCCCGAAAACCTGCTGTCGGACCTGAGCCTGCAGAGCCTGACGGCGCTCACCTCCCAGGTGGAGAACATCTCCAACACCGTCCAGCAGCTGCTGCTCTCCAAATCGGCCGTGCCGCAGAAAAAAGGCATCAAGACCCCGGCGAGGACCCCCGAGCAGCTCAAGGGGCAGCACTGCAGCCCCGAGAGCAGCACGTACTCGGCGGAGCAGGTGGGGACGCCGCTGTCCGACCCGCTCAGCACCCCGCAGTCCGTCCACGCCGAGACGCAGGACGCCGACTATCTCAGCGGCTCGGAGGACCAGCTGGAGAGGAGTTTCCTCTACTGCAACCAGAACCGCAGCCCTGCCCGCGTCAACAGCAACTCCAAGGCGAAGCCCGAGTCCGTTTCCACCTGCTCCGTGACCTCCCCGGATGATATGTCCACCAAATCGGACGATTCCTTCCAGAGCATCCACGCCAGCCTGCCCCTGGAGACCTTCACCAAGTACGTGACCAACGAGCGGGACTGTCCCCGGCTGCTCCTCAGCGCGCTGTCCCAGGAGGAGCTGGCCTCCGAGATCATCGTCCTGCAGGACGCCATCAGCGAGAAGGGGGACAAAGCCTGGGCCAACTCGCCCATGTTGAGCAAGGAGGCCACCAAGTCCCCCTTCCAGCTGGAGAACCACCGGCCGTGCCTGGACTCCATGGTGAAGGGCGCGTGGCCCAGCCAGGGCGACTCCAGCACCCTCACCGAGCCCCTCAAGCTGGACAAGGCTTCGGGGGGCAGCGCGGGGAAGGACTTTGGGGAGGAGGTGTACGAGGGTCCCCAGGTGGAGTTCGCGGCCACCGAGACCAAGGACTCGCTCAAGGATGCGGCCCCGCTGGCGTTCAATTCCAAGCCCAGCATCCCAGCCGCCACTTCCAGCGCGGGGGCCTCCAGCTTCAGCTGCTACTCGAACACCACGGCCAACTCGGTGGACTCCGAAAACGCCATGGAGCACTTTGAGTGGCCGGAGGAGAGCCTGGGCGAGGCGTGCCTCAGGTGGAAGGAGCTGGGCTCGGGTCTGCAAGCCTCCGACCTCCCCAAGGGCTTGTTCCCCAGCAAAATGGTGGGGTCCTGCAAGGAGAAAAAAAATGCCTGCAGCTTGGATCTGTGCGACGGCGAGCAGCCGGCCAAGAGCGAGCCGGCCCGGGACTTTGCCCAGCAGGCGATGGAGGAGGAAGAGGAGGAGACGCTGACCTACGACGAGGCCACGAAGGCAGACAGCGAGAGGTGGCTGCAGGACACCCGGCACTGCTGCTCGGCCGGGGACTTTGGCGAGATCCCCATGATCTCGTCGCCGGAGCTGAAGGAGTCGGACCTGGAGGCGGAGGAGTACTCCTCGCTCTGCGAGCTGGCGGGCGCGGAGCAGAAGCCGGTGCCCTACGACGCCTCGCCGCCCAAGCCCCCGGAGATGCCCGCCGTGCTGTCCGCCAGCGAGGTGCCCGTGTCCGCCGAGGAGACCGTCAGCACGGTGGAGAAGGAGGGCTCGGCGCCCTCGGCGCGCCTCTCCGGCCAGTCCGTCATCCTGCTGGGCCCCGCGGTGGGCACGGAGACCAAGGTGAAGAGCTGGTTCAAGTCCTCCCTGCCCCACATCCAGCCCGAGGAGGGCGGCGGAGGGGAGAAACCTCACCCGGAGGGGGCGGATTCCGAACCTTTGAAGAAGCAGCTGGTGCCCGAAACCGTGCTGGGGAAGACGGAGCCCGTCTCGCGGGGCAAGAGCCTCCGCAACAAGAGGGTGCACTGCCGGCTGCCGGAGGGGGACGGTGCCGGCGGCGCGGTGCCGAGTCCCTTCGATGAGCTGCCGGTGGCGTGTGTCAGGCCGGACGGGCAGGTGGAGATGCCGAGCAAGAACGCCCACAGCCAGACGCCCAGGTTTGCGGCGGAGGGCTTGCCGGCGCGCATGTGCACCCGCTCCTTCACCGCCCTCGCCGAGCCCCGCACCCCGGCCCCGCTGGAGGGGCTGAAGGTGCCGGTGCACCAGGAGAAGCTGGGGAAGAAGCCGGCCTGTGGGGTGAAGCAGCGGGTGGCTTTCAAGGCCAGGAAGCGCAGCGGCCGGCCGGCCCCTAAAGTGGTCCAAAACGCCGGCGGCGATGCCACCCTCCTGGTGCCCAGCTTGGTGCCCGCCGAGGAGGCAGCGGGGCCGACGCCGCCGGAGGGGGACGCGGCGGAGGCGGGGGAGAGGGACCAGCGGTCGATGATCCTGCGCTCCCGGACGAAGACGCAGGAGGTTTTCTACACCAAGAGGCGGCGAGGCAAGCGGGCGGCGGAGGTGCGGCTGAAGAACTGCAAGGCACCCAAAAAACTCATCTCCAACAACCACCTCCCGCCCGCCTTCAAGCTGGCCCCCCCCAGCAGCCCCCATAAGGAGGGCAAGGTGGGAGCCAGGATGAAGCTGCCCAAAACGGGGCCGGGAGTGGGCGGCAAGATGTCCGAGCGGCCCCTGCACTCGCTGAAGAGGAAATCCACCTTCATCTCCCCCATCCCCGCCAAGAAGAGGAACCTGGTTCTGCGGAGCAACAGCGGCGGCATGAAGGAGGAGAAGCCCGAGGGTCCCCCCAGCCTCTTCAAGAAGATGCCCGTGGCCAAGAAGGTGAAAGCAAAGCTGCCCCCCAAAAGCCCCGGGGAAGCCGTCCCGAAACCCCCCCCGCCAAAGGAGGCCCCCGACGTCTGCATCAAGATCACCTCCCGGGCGGCCTTCCAGGAGGCCACCAAGACCAAAGTGCTGCCTCCCCGCAAGGGCCGTGGCCTCAAGCTGGAGGCCATCGTGCAGAAAATCACCTCGCCCAACCTGAAGAAGTTTGCCTGCAAGCCGGCAGCCACGGCAGCGGCGGCGGCAGCGGCGGCGACGGCGGCGGCCACCTACGGCACCTCCCTGAGCCCGGCGGGGGCGGAACGGGAGCGGGCGGTGAAGCACGGCGGCGTGGCCCCGGCGGTGGGCGACGCGCGGCTGCCCAAACCGGCGGCGGCGCAGAAAGCACCCGCGGCGCCCTCGGCCGAGCAGTTCTGCCGAAACGCCCACGGCAGAGCGCTGAAGGGGAAGCCGGGCAGCGGGAAGAAACTCTCCGCCGACGGCTTCCAGGGCGAGACGTTGGTGCCGGCCGTGGTGGCGGCGCAGCCCGGCTCGGCGGTGGTGGCCAAGAACACGGCGCTGCTGCCCAAGAAGAGGAACCGCAAGGGCAAAGCGGCGGCGTTGGGCATGGCCAAGGCGCCCTTGGGCCCAGCGTTGCCGCTGCCACCGCCCCGAGAGCGGGCGGCCGGGCCGGGCGGCGGGGACGAGGCGCCGCGGGAGGGCAAGAAACCAAAGAGCGAGGAGAAGGAGGCGGGGGGCGGAGAGGGCCCCGAGGGGCGTTCGGCGGGCGGGCCGGCGCGCGGGCCGAAGGCGCGGGCCAACCACGCCAACTACAACGGCTACTCCAAGCGGCAGAGGAAGCGTTTGGCCCACGGCAAGGCCAAGGCGGTGCCGTCGCGGTGCAAGAGCCGGGGCAAGCGGCGGCGGCAAGCCCAGCAAGCGCCTCTGCTGCACCCCGCCGAGCCCGAAATCCGCCTCAAGTACATCTCCTGCAAGCGGCTGCGGGCCGACAGCCGGGCTCCCCCCTTCGCGCCCTACGTCCGCGTGGAGCGGCGCGGAGACTTCACCACCGCCTGCACCGTGGTCAATTCGCCCGGCGACGAGGCCCGGCTGCAGCGGGGACCCCCCGGCACGGCGCCCAGGCCGCGGGCGGCTCTGCCGGCCTCGTCCACCATGCACATGGGGCCCGTGGTGTCGAAGGCGCTGAGCGCCGCCTGCCTGGTGTGCTGCCTGTGCCGCAACCCCGCCAACTACAAGGACCTGGGGGACCTGTGCGGGCCCTACTACCCCGAGGACTGCCTGCCCAAGAAGAAGGCGCGGCTGAAGGAGAAGGCGCGGGCGGAGGGCGAGGAGGCCGGCGTGGTGGAGAGGGGGCCGAAAGGGACGGAGAGCAGCAGCTGGGCGGCCGGTGGCAAGCCGCCGAGGCCGGAGGGTGCCGCCGAGGCTGCCAAGCAGAGCTCGCTCCGCTCCAGCCCCCGGGGCATGTTTCGCAGGCTGCAGAGCTGCTACTGCTGTGACGAGAGGACAGAGGGCGAGGAGGCGGCCGAAAAGCCCCGGAGGCACGAATGTAACAAAGCCGAGTCCCCGGCGGCGGCGGCGGCGCAGGAGCCGGGGGCGGGCGACACGCAGGAGCACTGGCTGCACGAGGCCTGTGCCATATGGACCGCTGGGGTTTTCCTGGTGGCGGGGAAGCTCTACGGGCTGCAGGAGGCCGTCAAGGCGGCTGCCGACGTGGTAAGAGCTCGGCCACCCCACCCGGAGCGGAGAGGCCGTGGGGGGGGACGGAGGGGATGGAAGGCGGCAGCTCCTCCAAACGGGTGGCATTTATGGCACGGCCGGAGCGCACGGAGTCACCCACCCCATTTTTGGCCCACCCCAGCCCCGTGTGGCAGAGAGAAGTTGGTCCCGGAGCTGGGCACTGGCCGTATGCCAGGATTTTGTAGGGTTTTTGGGGCAAACCGAGGGCTAACGGCGTGTTACTGCCCGGGAGCAGGGGAATCCCCCAGGACACCCGGCTGCAGCGGGGGCGAAATTAATAGGGCTGGTCAGCAAGCTGCTGGGCATTACAACGGGGCTGGCGTTGGGATGCGATGAACCCGGCTGGCTTCCCGGGAGATTCGTGCTGCTGCCTCCCTGATAAGGCCTAAAATCCTCCTTTTTAGCCTTAAAAGTGGTTTTGTGCTGTCACTCCATGCGGCGGCTCAGGGAGGGTCGGACACAGTCCGCCAGGAGCATGGGGACACTGGGGGGGGCAAATTAGGGAGGGCAGTGCTGGGACACTGCCATGGGGACATGGGGTCTGCCCCCGAGCCATGGCACGGCCACGTCCCTTCCCCTCCTGCCCACTCTCTGCTTTCAGCATTTTCCACCCAAAAGTGGGTGGCCGCAGCCGGCGGCGCGGTGCACGGGCGCTGGAGGGAGGGCGCTGCCGGGGGGGCAACTCGGGGACAGCGGGGGCCGTTTGGGGCTCTGACGAGGTCTCTCTGTCTCTCTCTCCCTCCCCGCTGCGTGTTCAGAAGTGCTCGAGCTGCCAGCAAGCGGGGGCCACGGTGGGCTGCTGCCAGAAGGGGTGTCCCCACACCTACCACTACGCGTGTGCCATCGACACAGGTGAGCCCCCCAGCAGCGGGGATGGGGGGGGGGACGTGGGGACATCCCCCCCCCAGCACCCTCTGAGCAGGCTGAAATCGGGGACGGGGTGGGCTGGGGGCTCCCCGTGGCGGATGGCGAGGTGCTTGGTGTCCCGAATTTTGTGGTTTGCGTCCCGAATTTGGCTGCTCTCAGCCCAAATCTTTGTGTGAATGGTGGTGAGGAGGGGGCTGCGTCCCTGCTGCTGCTCGGGGACCCCCCCCCTGACACGGCCTTTTCTCCTGGCAGGTTGCTTACTAACCGAAGAGAGCTTCTCTCTGCGATGTCCCAAACATAAGGTGAGCCCAGAGACCCTCGGTGCCCCCCCAGGGGAAGGCAGAGCTGCTTTCACGCTGTGTCCCCCCCCCCATCCTTGGGGACGTCCCCTTCCTTGGCACAGGGCAATCGCTTCCCTGGGGCCCCCCATGAGACCCCCAGTACAGGGGCTGTGCCCCCCCAAACAGCCTGTGGTTTTTTTTTATGGGATTTTGTCCACTGACCTGGGGGGGGGACACAATTTACAAAATTTAGACAATTTAAAAAATTGTCTAAAAGCCCATCCTCAGGGCTGCATCCCGATGGGGACACCCCCGGCCAGCTTGGGGACAATGTGCCGTGTATGTCCCCCCCCCCACCCCATTAACCCCCTGTCCCCTTGTCCCCGCAGAGGCAGCCCGTGTAGCGGCGCAGGAGGCGCGAGGACCCCCCCCCACCAGCGAGGGACCCGCGGGGGTGGCAGCGCCACCGTCCCCAGCACGGAGCCGTCGGGGGCCACCGGAGGAGCGTGGCCCCCGAGGTGGGCGCAGCGCTGCCGGCAGCCCCCCAACCTCTCTCCTCGGGGCCCCCCCTTCGGTGGGGAGAGCCCCCCGGGGTGGAAGAACGGGGCCGGGGGGGCACGGAGCCCCCCCAGGGTGGCGTTGGCGGGGTCACCAACCCCGGTGACATCCGTATGGAGGACACAGAGACTGCTCCAGGACTACGTGAGCTGCACAGGGGTGGTGGGATGGGGTAGGGGGGGTGGGTGGGGGGGTGGGGAGGGGGCGGGGGGGGGCCGTGTACCAAGGGGTCCCGGCGCTGTTGTCTTACTTTGGGGCCGCCGGACCCTTGCGTGGGTTCCCGGGGTCTCCGTATCTCACACTGATCTGATCTGAGATGTTGCCTTCAGCAAACCTCATGGTGTCTGTCTGTATATATGTGCGCGACGGAGAAAAGGAAAAAAAAAGAAAAAAAAAAAGAGAAAAAAAAAAGGAAAAAAAGACAAAAAAAGACCAAAAAAAAAAAAAAAGGAAAGAAAACAACAACGGCCTGCTGTCTGAAACACCACTTGGCTTTTTCCGTTTCGTTCTTCCATCTCCTGCCTGCCCTCTCCCCACCCTGCCGGGCACGGGGACAGCGCTGGGACACCAGCGGCCGTGTCCCCACCAGGGCTGCCCCAAAGCCCCGATTCCTCCCTCCGCTTGCACCCGGCCTCCTCCTGCCCTTTGGGGGGCTGGCGCTGCTGGGCTGGGGTCCCCAAAAGGCCACCCTCCTTCTGCTCTGCCTCGCCGAGACCTCGGCTCGCTGGGGATGGGCTTTGCTCCCTGCGCTTGGGCTTAAACCCCAAAGCTCTGGGTGCAAGCCCCATGGCTCTGGGTGCAAATCCCATAGCTCTGGGTGAAAACCCCATAGCCCTGGGTGCAAACCCCATGGTCCTGGGTGCAAATCCCATAGCTCTGGGTGCAAACCCCAAGGCTCTGGGTGTAAATCCCATGGCCCTGGTGCAAATCCCATAGCTCTGGGTGCAAACCCCAAGGCTCTGGGTGCAAATCCCATAGTCCTGGGAGCAAACCCCAAGGCTCTGGGTGTAAATCCCATGGCCCTGGTGCAAATCCCATAGCTCTGGGTGCAAACCCAAGGCTCTGGGTGCATGCCCCATGGCTCTGGGTGCAAACCCCAAGGCTCTGGGTGCAAACCCCAAGGCTCTGGGTGTAAATCCCAAAGCTCTGGGTGTAAATCCCAAAGCTCTGGGTGCACACCCCAAGGCTCCAGGTGCAAACCCAGCTTTCCAGCCAGGTGCAGGTGGGCGCAAACAGCCCAGCAGCAGCTCCCACTCAGCAGCACCGGTCCCCATTGGGGTGGGCAGCGTTTGGGCTGCCCCAGCCCACCCCACAGGGACGTGGGACACCACGGGGAGGAACAGAGGAGACCCTCGTGTGGCGCTGGCTTGCCCCTCGCCACCAGCTTCCTTTGGCTTCCTCCTCTCCAGGCTGCTTCAGCGGGGCTGCCCAGGGCGATTTAACCCCAAATCCCCATCCTAAAAAGCCGTGAGCTGCCCCCCCCCAGCAGCGCCGAGCATCCCACGGGAAGGGGGCAGCCCCGTGGTGCCCCCTCCATCCCACACCCAGCCCTCACCCTCAAGGTTTGCTGGCCAAGAAATGTCGTTTCAGCAGCCTGCCTCGGACACGGGGGCGAAAAACACACGAAAAATTAAAAAAAAAAAGGGAGAAAAGAGACTAATAAAAATAATTACAAAAAAATATAAAAAAAATCGTCCGTGTCCCTGGCAGCGCTGCCCGAAATCTGGCTATTTTTAGTGACATCTTGTACATATGACTGTAAAATGGTAAACCGTGTGTATTATATATTGCCTCATTATATAGTGTATATATATGTATACATATACATATATATAATATATATGAAGACTGTAAATGTTAAGACTAGTGTTCTTATTAGTATATTGCTTCACACTGAAGATTGTGTGTAACAAGCTGTTTCTAAAAGATGTTTATTTTCCTTAAGAGTTAAAAAAAAAACAGGTCATTGCATTCAGAGCGTCAATAAAGATACAACGATTGTTTTGGAAGTACGTGGCGCCCTGCTCGTGGCCTCTGTTCCTCTCTGTCCCTTTGTCCCCACGTGGCCCCCCCGCCCCAAAAAGGCTCGCTGTGGGGTTGGGGTTTTTTTGGGGGGGAAGCTTGGGTATGGGGGCGGCAGCTTCGGTGCTCCCCACGCGCGTTGGGGTAGGTGGGTTTGGGGTGGCCACATCCCTGTCCCCTTTGTCCCCCCCCAACCCCATTTTGTGCAAGGAAAGGGGAACCCCACAGGCTGCCCACCCGCCTGGGGGGGGGGCTTTTTGCCCCAACCCATCTCGGTTTGCCCCCCCCATCCAGTGTCAGAGCCCAGTCCAGCACGCAGCGGTATAAATAATCAGCTTTAATTGTCTGTACAAAACTCTCCAACTATGAAAATACCGTTTAAAAAGGCGAGGCAAAGGGATGGGGGGGGGATGCTGGGGCATGGCGGGGAGGGGGGGCTATGTACAAGGTGTGAGCAGCGAGGGGAGGGGATGGGGGCACCCACCAGCCCCCCCCACACCCCCAAGGGGGGGCCTCCCCTTCTCCAAAAGCGCTCGGAGCTGGCGCTCGGCACCGGCTGCAGCAGCTCCAAACTGGGGGGGACTGGTCAGTGCTGGGGAGGGACGGGGGGGGCCCCTCTTTCCTACCACGGGCACCACCTGGGAGACAAGACGGTGCCACCATAGCTGCCACCACGGGGCAAGCCCACCTGCCCTCCCCAACGCTGGGGTGTCCCCCCCTGGGGCTTGGGGACCGCGGAGAGGGGGACGGGCAGGGGCGCACAGGGGAAAAGGGGGGCGAGGACGGGCCCCAGCCCTGTGCCGGGGTGCTGCAAGGGGGTGTCGGGCAGCGGGGAGGAGGGTGGCCGAGCACCCCAGTGCCATGCAATACTGTGACAGTGTCACTAGATGTCCCCACGTCCTGGGGACACGCGGGGAGCACCCACTGGGGACGGTGACGAAGGAGGACGCGGCACCCCGGTGCTCCTCCTGCCCGGCGCCTCCAAAAACCTTCAGCCCGTCCTGCAGCGAGGGCGAGAGGGCTTTGGGGTGACCCCATCCCCTGTTGTCCCCCCCCACCCCGGCTACCCCGAGGTGACCGTGGTGCCGCTGCCCAGCTTGATGATCATCTGCTGGCAGTCGTGCAGCGTGCGGCGGTCGCCCAGCTTCTCCAGCGTGCGCGCCGCCTCCGCCAGCATCCCCACGCGCTGCCCGGGGGCCGAGAGGAAGCTGGGGGGCAGGTAGCAGGAGGCGAGCAACAGGGCCTCGGCGTGCTCCCGCGGTGTGGGGTGGCTCTCGGGTTCGCCAGCTGCGGGGACAGAGCGGGCGTCAGTCCCTCACCAGCCCTTTGGGTTCTCCGGGTATGTTGCGAGGCTATTTGGGCACCCCAAAATATTGGGGGAGAAGCTCTCCCTATCCATGCCGTACCCCCTAAATATGGTGGTGGCGAGCAGCGGGGTGTCCCCATGGGGTACCCGGTGCAGGGGGGGGCTCCCCGAGACCTCCACCCACCTGTTTTGCTGCCCTGCACCCCTCTCCTCCGCAGGCTGCGGTCCAGCAGCTGGTGGGTGCGCGTGGGGCTGGCGCGAGCCATCAGCCTGGCGGTGGCTTCGTGCAGGAACACCTAGGAGGAGGAGAATGAGGAGGAGGAGGAGGAAGAAGAGGAGGGTTGGGGGGCACGGTGCGCATCCCCAGGGGGCTCTCGGAGGCTGGAAGGGGGGCTCACCCTGCGCATGGCGGGCCGGAGGGTCTGCGCCAGGCGCCGCAGGGTGCTGAGGTCCTGCTGGAAGCCGCGGAGCTCCAGGGCGGACGCTTGGTAGGCGCCGCGGAGCTGCTGGCTGGCGCTCATCTGCTGCTGCCACAGGTTGGTGCGGGTGACCAGGAGCAGGTCGCACAGCAGGAGCTGCACCGCCTGCAAGGATTTGGGGAGGACAGACACAAAAGGGGAGAGGGGGGGGCAGTGAGCGGGACAGACGGACGGGGCGCACCCCGCTACCCTCTCCCCGTGGGCGGGCGGCGCTGCGCGGGACCCCCGCCGGGCTGCATGGCAGGGGCATTGCACTCCCAGTCTGACACATGCAATGCAACTACAATGCACCCCCGCGAGGGCCGGGGACGCCTCCTGCGTTTTGGCAATCCCCCCCCCAAAAAAAAAAAAAACAAAAAAATCCGCTCCCAGCCCCTCCGGCTCCCCCAGGCCTCACCTTGTCGATGGTGCACTTGGGGGGGCTGCTGAGCTCCAGGCTCTCCCGCAGGCAGCTGCTGGCTTTCTCGCAGTGGTTCAGGCTGGCCTGGCTCCCGTCCTGCTTGCTCAGCATGGCCCGGACAGCCTTGAAGGAGTGCAGCGCGGCGCGGGGAAGGGGCTTCCTGCACGGGGACGGGGAGCACGGTGACCACGGACCCCTCGCTGGGCACGGTGAAGCCCCCTCCAGCAAGCGCAGGGGCTGCGCCGACCCCAAATAAAAGGGGATGTAGAAGAAGAGCTGATGGCACCCTGCACCCCGCCACCCCCAGCACTCACTCAGAGCCCTGCAGCACCCGGGGCATGGTCTCCACCAGCGGGTAGAGGCGCTCGGCCCCCTCCTCATCTCCCTGCAGCCAGTGGATAACGGCGCCGATGACGGACGCCCACCACTTGGACACGGGGTCGGTGCCTGTGGGGTAGAAAGGGACATGGAAACGGGGTGTCCACGGCCACCCCGCTGCCCCCACGCAGCACCCGGGGGACGCCGGCCTCACCAGTCACCGCCGCCAAGCCGCAGCTGATGGAGGGCGCGGGGCCGGGCGCACCGCTGGCGTCGGAGCAGCCGTTGAGCAGCTGGAGGTACTCCAGGGCATCCGAAAAACGCCTGGTGGGACAGTGGAGGGGACGTGAGCGGGGCTGGACCCCCGGTGAGCAAAGGGAAGGGGTGCCCACCCCGACACTCACCCCTCTCCCTGCGCCGCGGGGCGGCCGGGCTCGGGCATGGCCACGCAGCACAGCGCCTTCTCCAGGAGGTGCTCACGGAAGAGCTGGGTCACCTGCGCCAGCGGGTCCACTGCGGGGCAAAAGGGGTCAGCCCCCAGCCCCAAAATGGATAATGGGGGGTACTGGGGGGGTTGAGGGGGTACCTGGGTTGCCGGCGGAGCTGTAGATGGTCTCCCTCGGTGCGCCCTTGACGGCCCAGTCGCCGTCCACGAAGAAGCGGTGGCCCAAGGGGTGGCAGAGCCACTGCATGGCGGGGGGCACGGCGCCACCGTGGGACAGGGCCACGCGCCGGGCACTGCACAGGAAGGGGCGCTGCGGGGACAGCACAACCTTGGGGTTGGTGGGGGGCGGAGGGGGTCCCCAGGTCCCATCGATGGAGGGGGACACGACACCAAGCCCTGCAGTTTGGGGACAGGCGGCCACATGGAGCCACCAGGTCCCACGGCACAGCTGGGGACGGACACGCCACGGGGCACCCCACCAAGCCCCCCGCAGACAAACGGGGCCGCTCCCCACCCCTTGAACCCCCCAAAACTCACGGCCAAGAAGTGGAAGCAGCGGTGCAGGCTGGCCTTGACGCGCAGGGCGGCCGCCACGTAGATCTCAGCCAGGGCAGCCACGGACACGGCGTCGCCGGCGCACTCGGCCAGGTTGACGGCGCTGAGCGCCAGGTTGATGGCCAGCAGGTGCCCCCCGGCTTGCTTCCCTGCGGGGACCCCCACCGGGCGGGGAGGCGTCAGCAGGCAGCGTGGCGACACCCCCTCCCCAAAATAACCCCTCCGTGCCCCAATCCCCATCCAGGTGGCACGGCGCCTACCCGCGAGGTGCAGCTGGTGCAGGCGGTGATACGCCATGGCCGCGTCGCGTGCGCTCTGACGGACGTGGGCACGGGGTGGGGGGTCCGGGCGCAGCCCCCCGGCGCGGGCGGCCAGCCAGCGGCCCACCCAAAGGCGCTGCAGGAGGTGGCGCAGCAGGGTCCAGAGCAGGCTGCAGGCCAGGTCCCCGTGGGAGGCGGGCAGGGGGCGGCCCAGGGCCCCCAGCGCCGTGCGCAGGTGCTGAGCCCCCTGCGCGAAGTCGCCCTGCGGAGACCCCCCCCCAAATGGGGTATTGGCATGGGGGGGTGGGGGGCCAAGGAGGTGGGAGGGGCTAGGGGCGGGGTTAGGGGTTGTGGGCGTGGTCAGGGTTGGGGGCGTGGTTAAGGTTTGGGGGCGTGGTCAAGTTTTGGGGGGGGCGTGGGGAGGGGAGGGTCAAGGAGAGGGGGTTGGGGGAGCCAAAGGGGGCCGTGGTCAATGAATGGGGGGCGTGGTCAATGAGTGGGGGCGTGGTCAATGAGGGCGTGGCCAATGAATGGGGGCGTGGTCAATGAGGGCGTGGCCAATGAATGGGGGCGTGGTCAATGAGGGCGTGGCCAATGAATGGGGGCGTGGTCAATGAGGGGCGTGGCCAATGAGAATATGTGGGCGTGGTCAGGAGGTGGGGGCGTGGCCCCATCCCAAGGGGTGTGAATGGGACCACGGTGGGTGGGCGGGGCTAAGCCACGTGGAATGGGCGTGGTCAAGGTGGGTGGGCGGGGTTGATGCAAATGAGGTGGGCGGGGCATGGGAAAGTGGGCGGGGCTTACCCGCTCGAGGTCGAGGTCAGCCTGGCGGCGGTGGCGCCAGAAGAGGACGGAGGGCTCGGAGTGCGGGGGGGTGACGGGCTCCCCGCAGACGAAGAGCCGCACCACCGCCCCCAGCACCAGCGCCGCGTTCAGCCCCCAGAACACCAGCGTGGGCCACAGCCACTGCGACCACCCCCACGGCTCCTCTGCGCGGGGACGGCGGGCGGTCAGCGGCATCCGGCCCCGTGGAGACCACCCCGGTGACCTCCACCCCAATAGTGCCCACCCCAGTGGCCTCCATCCCAGTGGCCTCCATCCCAATGGTGCCCACCCCAGTGACCTCCACCCCCATGGAGCCCACCCCAGTGGCCTCCATCCCAATGGTAGCCACCACCCCAGTGACCTCCACCCCAATGTGCCCACCCCAGCGGCCTCCATCCCAAGGGTGCCCACCCAACAGCCTCCATCCCCATGGCCTCCACCCCCACCCCAACACCCTGCACCCCAACACCCTGCACCCCACCACCCTCCAGCCCACCCCAAACATCCTCCACCCAAAGCCTTTACCCCACCCACAGCCTCCCACCCACCCCAATCCCAACGTTCTCCATCACTCAGCCTCCAACCCACCCCTACCCCAACAGCCTCCACCCTTGTGCCGGCGGCGCTTACCCGCGGTGCCGTGCTCGGCCATGATGCTCCTGCCAGGCCCCGCAGTGCCTGGGCTCCCCACGGGGGTCGGGGCGCTGGAGCCTCGCAGGAGGGAGGCCAGGGGGTTGAAGGAGAGGCAGAGGAAGACGAAGGCGCAGAGGGCCATGCGGGAGCGATCCAGCATGCCCTGGCTGCCGGGAGAGGGCAGCGGGCGCTCCTGCTTCACCTGCGTGGGTACACCCTCTGTGAGCCTCAGGAACGGGGCACATGGGGCAGAGCATGGGGCACAGGGACACGGGCACAGATATATGGACGTGGGGCACGGCCATGGGGCAGAAGAGTGGGTATGGAGCATGGGGCATGGAGAGGAGGGTTTGGGGTATGGGTATGGCCATGGGCATGGCATGGGTGTGCAGCATGGTGGCGAGGCACAGGGCACGGATATGGGGTATGGGGTGCAGGATATGTGCACGAGGTCCTTAGCAAGGGTATTGCATCCCCCACACCCCTCCCTCCAGCCCCACACAGGGCGAGGAGCACCCCAAGGGACAAAGGGCCGGGTTCCCACTCCAGCATCCCCCCCCCAGCTTGTGCTCCTGGCCCCCTGGGGACCCCCCATCACCGTGCAGCCCCCGCACCTTGCCGTGGTCGCAGAGGGGGCTGTCGGGCTCCGAGTCGCTGCTGCTGGTGCTGCTGCCCCCGCTGAGCGAGAGGGGGCTGCCGCGGGAGGGGGACCCCACGTCGGAGGGCGGCGGCGTCAGCATCTCCATCACCTCCGCCTTCACCACCTCCATGGGGGTCTCCGCCTTGGCCCCCCCGCTGCTGCAGGAGGCCACCAGGTCCTTGAGGGACTCTGCGGGGAGCGGGACAGGGCTGAGACGGGTTGGGGGGGACACAAAAAGGAAGACCCCGGCCAGCACCTGCCCGCCCCACAGCACTCACTGCTCTTCTGCACGGCCATCCTCAGGCTGAGGTTCTCCTGCTTCAGCTTCTGGTTGCTCTGCTGCAGGTAGCGGATGTACTCGATGGCTTTCCGCAGGATCGCCGACTTGTTGAGCTGCCGGAGACCAGGGGAGGGGGCTCAGCCCCTCTGCCAGCAGCCCCCTCCTCACCCCCAGCCCCTGCGCCCTTTGCTCCCCCAAGCCCCGTCACGGCGCACCCACCTTGGCCTCGGTGCCCACCACCAGGTCCTTGAGCTCCACGATCTTGTCGTTGATGGAGGAGCGGTAGCGCTTCTCGATGGCGTTGTGCGCCGTCCGCTTCTCCCCCTTGCCCTGCGCCAGCGCCGGTTTCCCGCTGGGCGCCAGCCGGTTGATGGGCAGCTTCTCGGCGTCCACCACCAGCGGCACGGTGGCCAGGATGGTCCCCCCGCTCACCAACGCCTGGAGGGACGCAGGGAGGCATCACCTTGGGGGGGTCCCCGAGTGTCCCCAGCCCACCCCGCAGCTCCACCATGGGGGCACCTACCGGCACCTGCAGCGGGGCCGCGGTGCCGCCGGCGCTGGTGGCCAAGGAGGCGATGCCGGAGGTCTTGGCGCTGCCGGCGTCCGTCTTGACGGCCGTGAGCAGCAGGGAGTCAGCCTTGATGAAATGGGGCTGCAGCAGCACCTGGGGGGTGGGAGAGGGTGGGAGGGGGGGGTCAGAGGGTCTGGGGTGCCACCAGACCCCCCCAATGTGCGTAATCCTCGGTTTTGGGCTTACCGGCACCGGCTGGATCTGGGGCGAGATGGGCTGGGGGGTGGCGGTGGTGGCGGCAGGGGGGGGTCCGGGGGCCAGGAGCTGCTGGGGTGCCACGCTCTGCACGGGGCCGGGCAGCGTCGCCACAGGTTGGACCGGCTGTGGGGTGGGCAGGGGGCTCTGCCCGGCCCCCCCGGGCTGCACGGCTGGGCACGGAGCAGAGGGTGGCGTTAGGGGACCCCCGCACCGAGCCCCCTGCCCAAAATCAGGCAGCCCTGACCCCCCCTCCTCCCTCTACCACCCCCCCCGTGCACCCCAAAATCCTCACCAGGGAAGCCGTGCTGGTTCTGGAAGCCCACCAAGGGCTGGGGGCTGAACTGGCCGGGGGATGCGGGGACGAAGCTGGGGGGGGGCAGCATCACACCGGGCTGGGGCTGGCTGCTGGGCACGGCCGACGGCTCCTCCTTCACCCCCGGGGCTGTCGGGGGGCCGGGGGCTGGCAGGAGAGGGGCAGGGGGCTGTGGGGTGAAGGGTGCCAGCCCCGGGGGTCCCGGGTACACGTTGCCCTGGGGGGCGGCGGGGGGCGGATTGCTGGGCCCCAGGTAGGTGCCGAGGGTGCTCGGGGCCGGGGGGAGCCCCGGGGGCACGGTGCTGTCGGGGGCACCGAAGGGAGAGTCGAAGAGCCCCGAGAAGTCATTGTCCGAGGTGTTGATCAGCTGGAGCATGTCTGCAAAACAGCCCCCCCGCGGCCCGTCAGCGGTGATCCCAGATCTTTCCAAGGGGTCCCCAAAACCCTTGGGGGTCCCCAGCCCCACGGCGCTCCCCCCTGGCTCAGAGGTTTCCAGCCCAGCCTGGGGGCAGCAGGGCTGCATTCAGCCCGGGGGGGCGCACACCCCCTCACTCATTTCCCATCCACCAGGAACCCCGACAGCCCCCAAAGCAGCCCCCATACCGGGGGGAGGGAGCAGGTTCGGGTGGGGACAGGGAGGTGCCACACCCCGGACCCCCCCACCCCAGTGCCAAGCGCGTGCGCCCCGCTCTCCCCCCAGCACCATGGCAAGCGCAGGGTTAAACAGCACGGATCTTGGGGGTCTGCCCCCCTCACCGGGGGGGGGCACAGACCCGGGGACACCCCCACAGCCATGCCCCAGCCCCCCCCCATCACCGCCCCCCTCCGTTCCCCCAGGGGATGCCCGCATTGGGGTGCCCCCACTTGGGCACCCCCACCACGGAGACACCCCAAAAGTGCCACCACCGCGATGACCCACGGGGAGGGGGGGTCCCACCGAGGCACCCCCAGCCCCCCAGCCCCCAGGACACCCCCAGCGAGGCGCCCCACACCCCGGGGCACCCCATGCAGCGGGAAGGGACCGCGGCGAAGCCCCCCTGAGACGCGGGGAGGATGAGGCCGGGGGTACCTTCCCGCGTGGCCGGCGGGGTGGGCGCAAACGGGGGGGGGTCTCCGAGCGGAGACCGAGGCCTCCTCTCAGCCTCGTGCCGAGGAGGCACTGGGATATTTTGGAACCCTTTTTTTCTCGCCTCCTCTCCCCGCGGGGCCCTCCCTGCTCGCCACCCGCGCCAAGCCTGGAGCGGGGCCGGCGATGGGGTGATGCCGACTCCGCCAATCGCCGCCCGCGCGCCCGCCGGCCGCCCCCAGACAGCCCCGCGGCCGCGCCAAGGTGAGCCAGGCCGGGTAACTCGCGGGCACCCCGCCGGCACCCACCGCGGTTACTCGGGGTCAGCCGCCCCCAACACCTTCGCCACGAGCCCCCCGAATCCATCCCGGGCACGCCGGGGTGCCCCTTGCCCCCCTTTGCGCCCCAGCAGCCCCCCTGTGCGTGCTGCGGGTGCTGGAGGAGATGCCCCGCATGGAGAGGGGGCTGCTTTGCACAGCTCCAGCCCCCCCCTATAAGGGGTCAGCGCCCCTATTTGCACTCAGACCCCAAAGCTCACGAGACCCCCAAGGCTCCCCCGTGGTGCAGAGGGGGGGCTCTCCCCTCCCACCCCAATACCCACCAGGGATTTGCGTCCCGTGGCACCCTACAAGCAGCTGCCCCAGCCCTGGGGCTCTGCCCCCACCTGGAGGTGCCAGGGCTGCCCCCACCCCATTGTTTTGGGGGAGCACATGGGGCAGGGCTGCGCACCCGTGGGTCCCGGTGGGCGCAGAGCACCCAGGTCCCTGACCACCGGAGGACCCCCAGGGTGGGCGCAGGGACCCGTGGCCACGTGGGGACCACAACAAACCCCCGGGGGGGGGGCAGGAGGTGGGGCAGATGGCCACGCTGCAGGGGAGCTCTGCAAAACCCCTTTGGCTTCTCACCTCCCCACCCTACAAGCAGCTGGGGGCAGCCCCACAGAGCCCCTCAGCAGGGGGACAGCCCCCCATGTGGGGTGTAAGGGCAGGGCAATGGGGCCGTGCAGAGCCCCCAGGACCATCTATATTTCTAACAGCCCTTTACCAAAAATCTCTAGAAAACCCTCCCCATAAATACCACCGACACACCCAGACCCTCTCCATGGGGCCAGAGAAACACCCCCAGAGGGACACCCTCACCCCACACCCCCATCCCTCTGCTCCCCACGGCTTCCTGGGGCTCACGGCCAAACAAAGCGGGGTGTCCCGGCGCTGGCTGCCCGCTGGTGACCCGGCGCACCGTCTCAGCCCTGGTTCGGGGCCAAGGAGGGCAGAGGGGATGCCAGCGCGGCTGTGGGGCACGACACCCCGTAGCCAAAGTCCTCGCGGGGAGCCAGGCGGCAGGATGCATCGTTTCCCCCGCTGCTGCCACCCGGTTAAAGGTCACCCCTTTGGGTTTGGGTTTGGGTTCGGTGCCAGCACGGGGACACCGCGACGGCCCCGGAGAGGGGGCTCCCGGCACCGACCTCCCCGAGCATCCCGTGGGTGCTGCGGGGTGCCGGGGGGCTCGGGTGGCCCCACACCCTCTCCCCACCCCGCCGCGTGCTCCACCGGCTGGGCCGGTCTGTGCCGGGGATGCCTCGGGGCCCCGACGCTCGGCGAGCTCAGCCGGGACGGGCGCCACGTGCTGCCAGCCGGGGAACCTGTTCGGTGCTAGGGGAGGGCTGGCTATGGGGACGGGGGTGGGAATGGGAACGGGTAGGGGTAGGGGTATGGGAATGGGTGCAGGGATGTGGACAGGTAGGGGTATGGGTTGGGTAAGGGTACGGGAACGTGTATGGGTATGGGAATGGTTATGGGAACGGGAATGGGAACCTGTATGGGTATGGGAACAGGTATGGGAACGTGTATGGGTATGGGAATGGTTATAGGAATGGGAAAGAAATGGGTATGGGTATGGGAATGGTTATGGGAATAGGTACGGTTGTGGGTACGGTTATGGGAACGGGAATGGGACTTTTATGGGTATGGGAATGGTTATGGGAACAGGAACATGTATGGGTATGGGAACTGTTACAGGAACGGGTACGGTTATGGGAATGGGAACATCTATGGGTATGGGAACGGTTATGGAAATGGGAACAGTTATGGGAATGGGAATAGGAACGTGTATGGATATGGGAATGGTTATGGGAACGGGTACGGTTATGGGAACCCTTATGGGATCGGATACAGCTCGGTGCTGGGGAGCAGATCCTGCTGGCCCCATCCCCACCATGCAGCCCCCCTCCCTAAAGGACCCGGTACCGAGGGCTCCGGGCCCGGGGATGCTCCGCAGAGCCCCGGGGCCGCTTCTCCCCCTCCCCTTCCTTCCCTTCCCTTCCCCCCCCCGCCCCGGGAAGCCAGGAGGAATGACCGGGAGTAACCCCGGCGGTGACGCTACCGCGGGGCGGGGCTGGCGGCGACACAAGGCTGGGGGGGGTGCGGGGGGGGTCCCGACACCGGCACCGAGCCCCCCGGGACTGGGGAGGGGGGGGAACACCCGGTACCCGAACCCCCCGGATCGAGCACGACGCAACCCAGCAGCGACTCCGCGCCCCAAAAACCCCAAATCCTTCCCCCCCCCAGCACCGGGAGCGGCCCCCCCGGGCTGTGCTACGGCTCTCCGGTATTGCACCGAGCCCCCGGTGTTGCACCGAGCCCGCTGCCCCCCCCCCCTTCTCCGGTATTGCACCGGGCGTTGCACCCCCCGCACCACGCGTGGCTTCCCGGCCGGGCACCGGGCACCGGGCACCGGGCACTGCACCCCCCACGGCCACGCGTGGCTTCCCGGTATCGCAGCGAGCCCCCCCCTATTGCACCGAGCCCCGGTAATTGCCCCGAACCCCGGTTTTGCACCGAGCCCCCCCTTATTGCACCGAACCCCGGGTGCGCACCGAGCCCTGGGCGCGCACCGAGCCCCGGGCGCGCACCGAGCGCGCAGCCCCGCTCCCAGCCGTCCCCATCCCGGTACCCCATATCCCCCATCCCAGTGCCCCCATATCCCCCATCCCGCTTCCCCCACCCCCCCCCAATCCCTGTAACCCCCCCCAATCCCTGTTCTCCCACCTCCCTCAATCCCAGCGCCCCCATAACCCGGTACCCCCCCCCCCTCTCCTCCCTCCCCAAAACCCGGGGCTCCCCGGGGTCCCCCGCACCGTCGATGTCGCTGAGCAGCGCCGTGTCGATGTCGCTGCCCCCGGGCAGCCCCAGGGCCGGGGCCAGCCCGTCCAGGCTCCCGTCGTCGAAGGCGAGGGCGCTCATCCCCGCAGCTCAGCACCGGCGGCGCCGCCCGGCCGCGGCCGCTCGCACCATGAGCGCCGGGGACCTGCGGCCGGGAGGGGCGGGAGCCACCGG
Organism: Anas acuta; assembly: GCF_963932015.1. Classification (NCBI taxonomy): domain Eukaryota; kingdom Metazoa; phylum Chordata; class Aves; order Anseriformes; family Anatidae; genus Anas; species Anas acuta. The sequence continues at coordinate 15,598,125 of NC_088993.1, forward strand.
GGGGGGGGGGGAGGGCGGGACGAGGGGCGGCCCCGGGAACGGCCCCGGGAACGGCTCCGGCAAAGGCACCCCCTCCTCGGGGTGCTGCTCCCCCCCCTGTGGGGTGTCCGTCTCTGCAGCAGGGTCCTGGGTAGAGAGTTATTGGGCACCTGGGAACCAAGTGGATCAATAGCTGGGCACCAAATTAATCGATAGCTGAGCACCAAATTAATCAATACCCGGGCACCAAGTTCCTGGGCACTCAATACTTGGGTACCAAATAAATATCTGGGCTTCAAATCAATCAATTCCTGGGCACCAGACAGCCAGGCACCAAATAAATCCCTGGGAGCCAAATTAAAGCCCTGGGCACCCAGTACCTGGGCACCCAGTACCTGGGAACCAAATCAATACCTGGGCATTAAATAAATCAATATCTGGGCATTAAATAAATCAATATCTAGGCACCAAATAAATCAATACCCAGGCAAAAAGTTCCTGGGCACCCAATACTTGGGTACCAAATCAATACCTGGGCACCAAATTAATGCATACCTGGGCACCAAGTACCTGGACACCCAGTACTTGGGAACCAAATAAATATCTGGGCTCCAAATAAATCAATACCTGGGCACTGAATCAATACCTGGGCACCAGACATCCAGGTGCCAAAAAAAAAAATAATCCCTGGGCACCAAGTTAAATCCCTGGGCACCAAGTACCTGGGTGCCAAATAACTACCCAGGCACCAAATCAACACCTGGGCACCAAATAAATGCGTGGGCACCAAATAAATAAATACCTGGGCACCAAATACCAGGGCAGCAAATAAATAACTGCACCAAATAATTATCTGGGCTCCAAATACCTGAGCTGCCCCAGCATCGTGCACCCAGGGGAGCTCGGAGGGGCCCAGCGCAGCCAGAGGGTGCTCACAGAGGGGGGGTGCTGGGATTTTGGGGGAGCCCCTTGTGTTTTGTCTCAGCTCCGGGAATAACTTGGGAAAACGAAACCAACTGCCCCAGCAGCCCCTCTGAAGTTTGCCTGCTCTGCCAAGCAGGACAGAGGCTGCCCAATAATTAATTAAAGCTGGCTGCACCCTAAAATCCTCCCCCCCCCCGTGCACCCCTGTGCAAAGCCCTGCGTGGGGCACCCCATGGTGGTGGCAGAGCTGGGGGGCTCTGGCTGGAGCTGCTCGGGTGTTCTCAGAGGCTGTTGAAACCCCCCCCAGGAGCCCCCTAACTTGCCATGGGGTGCCTCAGGGGGGCTGCACGCTATCTCTGCACCCCCTCCCATTTTATTAGGGTCGCTGTGGGGGCGGACGTGCCGTGTCCCACAAAGCAGCCAAGCGCAAACGCGAGGGTCGCACCCCTTTAATAACCCACCGTGAGACACGGGGGGGGGAGCCAAAAAAACCCCCAAAACCACCCAAACAGCTTTATTCCCACTCCAACCTAGACTCCGCAGGGCCCCTTCCCGTCCCACACCCCCCAAAAAAAACAGAAAGGCCGCGCTCCCCGGGGCCCCCCCACACCATGGGGCCACCAAACGGCACCCGCGGGGCGGTGGGCGAGGGTCTGGGGGTCCCAGGCCGGCCGGGTTGGGTTGGGTGGTGGCGGAGGGGCTGCCACGCGGGGTGGGGCTCCCCGAGGGTAAGCTCGGTTGGGTTGCGCGGGGGGTAAGGAAAAAAAAAACCCCGCCCGTAGAACCAGCGCCACGCAGCCAATAAGCGCGGCGGCCGGAGTGGAGTGATCCTGCATCACGGCGCGGGGCCCGCGATTACATCATGTCGGGGCCGCCGGGATCCGCCGCCGGGGACACGTGGTGCTGCCCGAGCCCGAGCCGCCGGGACGCTCAACTTCCCCGGCATGGGGCGAGCAGGAGATGGGAAACGAACCGCAGCCGCCACGGCGAGCGCTGGGCGCACGGATGGATGGGCTCGAGTGGCCACCTTGGGCTCGCGTGGCCACTTTGGGCTTGAGTGGCCACCTTGGGCTCGCGTGGCCACCTTGGGCTCGTGTGGCTGCATTGGGTTCATGTGGATGCATCGGGCTTGTATGGCCACTTTGGGCTCATGCGGCCACTTTGGGTACGTGGCCACATCGGGCTCCTGTGGCCACACCGGGTTCATGCGGCTACTTTAGGCTCCTGTGGCCGTTTTGGACTCTTGTGGCCACTTTGCGCCCGTGGCCACCTCGGGCTCGCAGCACCGGGGCTGCCCCCAGCACCCCGACCCCAGCACCCTTCGTGCAGCTGGCACCCGCTGCCCCCAACCTTTGCTGTCCCTCCGTGCCCCCTGTGCCCGGGGTTGTGCCCCAGCGCGTGCTGCCAGCAGATCCAAAGCCTCTCCCTCGTTACCCGAGGCTGCGGTGGCAGCCGTCCCCTCCGGAGCCACCTGGGTCCCTGCTGGAGGTAGAGGAAGGATTTGGGGTCCGGGGATCTCTGCCCCACGCGCAGGGGGGGCAGCACACCTGTCTGGTGCCCACCGCAGGGCACGGTGCTGCAGGTTTGCACCCGGAGCTTTTTTGGGGGATTCCTGCTCAGCAGCTGAGCACCTCCCCAAGCTGTGCGCCCACCAGGACGCTTCCGACACAGGCACGAGCTCAGCACCCCCCCCCCCCTCACAAACAGGGATGTGGGGAGCAAATTCCTGGCCCGTGAGCCAGGAGAAGCTTGGGCTGGGAACCTGGGGGCACCGCAGCGCCCAGCAGCTCGTCCCCAGCCGCTTTCTAGCTCACCAAAAGCTGATCCCAAACCACCCCCCGAGGGCCACCGGGGCACCCCGGGCACAAGAGCCGTCCCCCCAAGCACCCCCGTGCCCGTCCCCAGCCAGGACACCCGAGGGACAGAGAGCGCAGGGCCCGGTGACACGAGTAGTGCGTTTATTGGAGAATCTCACATGCAGGAACCAAAGTAGAGATGATTTCTGGAACAAGTTAAATGACGGCGGATTAATACAGGTGAATCTCCCGTGAGTGAACACTTGCTAGGTGAATACAGCAACGTTTTAGTGTTGGGTTTCTTCACTTTTTTTTTTTTTTCTTTTTTTTGCGTTTTGTTCCTCTTTACGCAGTCGATCTCTGTAAGTAGTTACGTCCCCCTCCTCTCCCTACCCCGTTCCCAAACAAAAAAAAAATAATACCCAGTATCTTCAGTAAATAAATATTATCCACTTTCATCTGGAAAGCCTACAGCTGTAATATACAGAGAAGCTATTACACAGGTTACATTTGTAGGGCTAACGACAGCTCGTAATGCCGGGTACAGAACGAGGAGCTCATAAAAACCCAGAGCTGGGAGGTGGGCGCCTGTTTGCCGCGGGCTCAGCAGGACCGGAGCTTGGTGAGGCTCCAAATCCAGCTGGCCCTCAGCAAAACGCATCCTCACCTCTCTCCTGGATGGAGCAGCGGGGACGCCGGGGCTGGGAGCCTGCTCCAGAGGCTGCGTTTTGGGGTGAATTGTGCTGGCGGACACCAGCATCGCCTCCGAGGGCACGGCTGGGGATCCCTGCCTCCTCGGCAGGAGCCGTGGGTGCCCCAGCAGCTGAAGGGTGACCTCCAGGACGCCTACAAATCCGCTCGCTGATTGCCTGCTTCAGTATTTCCATAAAAATATCCGTCCTGAGCTGTTTTTTTGTTGGTTTTGTTGTTTTTTTTTCCAGGGTAGGCTCGGCGAGCCTTGTGGTCAGCACGCAGGAGGTAAACAATGACTGGGCTGGATGAGGCTGGCCCAGGGATGGAGATAGCACAGGCAGCGCCCCGCAGGATCCCAGCAGCCAAAAGGAGACCTCAGCACCCCAGTACGCACCAGTCTCCCCACTGAGGCTGTTCCCTTTCAAAGCCACCGGGCCACGTTTTTAGGAGCAGTTCTGTGAGCCTCGCCGAAGCACCCTGGATGTCTGCACGGCGCGTTGTGAGCTACCACACCTGCCCAAGGAGCAGCTGAAATCTACACGCAACAATTAAAAAAAAAAAAAAAAACAACCCGAAGGAGGCATTTAAATAGAAAGCATTCATTTCTTACACCTCGGGGTTAACAGAACGGGTTAAAAACACACCGGAAAGGGAATACACTGACAAAATAAATATCTCAACCTAGGACAGGGTAGGATTAGAACTGACGAAGGACCCCGGGAATAATTTAGTGTCGTTAGCAAGCCGTGCCCCCCGGCCTGCCCGGGGAGCCTCGGGATGGTTCCCCAGGCGCAAAGCTCCGTCCCCCTTCTCGCTCACACCACGGCCACTTGCACGGAGGAATTTAGGGTGAAAGCGAAGGAAAAATTAATCACGGGTCAGTCTTCCGAAGCGAAAAGCCCCTTCCCTTTCCTCCCAGGCTGTTTCCAGCTTGCAGGTTATCCGCAGGGCGCACGAGGACGGGGAAGGTGGGGGATCCTGATACAGGACATTAGGGAGCTCCAGCGCAGCTCTCCGTCTGTTAAAGGAGGCTCAGGACAAACCTTGGCTCCTCCACACGCTCCTTCCCTGCCATCATTTCCCTCCCCTGCGTGCTGGGTGCTGTGGGAGCCAGCCTGGCCAGCCCCGGGGGGCTGCACCTCCACCGAGGGTCCCCCCCAGGCTTAGGAGGAAGAAGCGGGGTTCCCAGCTCCCTGTCTCTGCGTAGGGCTGGGGGAAGGAGAGGCAGCAAATCCATAGCAGTGGGGGACTCCGGGGGCTCTGGTGACAGCCCTGGTGCTGTTCTTGCCACTCAGCATCATTCGGCATCGCTCCGCGCTTGAGCCATGCGATTATCGCCCTGGGCTTGGCAGGGAAGCTGGATTAACACGCTCAGAATCACCTGATGCGGCCATTTACGGGGTCGACGTGTTTCAAGGATTTAGAAGCAGAAGCACACTCCTAAAAACACCCACGGAGCTTTTTTCTGCACCGACGGGAATACCCACAGCTCCTTCTGCGCCGGCGAGGCTGCTCGGGCGATCACCAGACGCTGTCTGGAACCAAATCAGCGCCGCAGCAGAAATTTCCTCGGGTTTCTGGAGCTTGGGGCCACAGCTGCAGGAAGGCAGAGCCTGGCAGGAGCGGGCTGCGGGGTGTCTGGCACCCCAGAACCTGAGCATCGGGCTCACCTTGTGCCAAAGAGCGAGGGCGGCGTGGGAGAGCAGCAGGGCGCTTTCCTTCAGCCACAGAGAGGAGAAAAATTGAGGGAAACCCTCTGCAGACTCACACAGCGGGGCTTCGGGGATGTGGAGGGTGAGCCAGCAAGCAGGGAGAAGAGGCAGCGTGGTCCCCAAGCCATCTCCATCCTTACACCGATTTTTCTTGGCCATGCAGGGGGCTACGGGGCAGCAGGGGGGGCAAAGCAGAGCTGGGGGTGGCCAAGGCAGGCAGGGCAGGACAGAAGGGAGGGTGACAGGGACAGCAGAAAGGGCCAGCTGACCTGGGGTGGCCTGGAAAACCTGCACCAAACAGCTCTTCCCTGCAGAGCTGGAGCTGCCAGCCCTCAGCCCACCAGGGACAAGGTTTTTCTGCGTCGCGAGCCACCGAGCGCGGCGTGCCTCGGAGAGTTTGTTAGGAGCTGAACCAACCGTGCCCAGGTAGAAGCCTCTATCTCTCACATCAGCTGCCTGCAGCACGGCTTCGTGGGCTAGAAGCAGCACCGGAGCCAGCTCGGCACGCAGCAGCAGCCCGGGCAGCCCGGCTGCGCCAAGGCGAGGTGGGCGCATGGGGAGGAATCCCCCCAGGAAGAGCAGCCCCCCAGGAGCTGGGAGTGAGAAAGGGGCAGGGGCTGCAAAGGATGCTCCAAAAACATTTAGGGTTCCATCTAGCATGGCTACAATCATCCAACACTCTCTCAGGCCCTAAAGGAAAGGAGTTGTTCCTCCTCCAGCACGGCCACGGATAACCATCTCCATCAGCATTCCCTCACGAGCCTCTGTAGGGTTCTCCTCTCCTCACAGATGCTATTTACGCCAGCCCAGACAAACGCAGGGCTCTGCAGCCACTGAGCAAGGGATCTAAGGTAAGGAAAAAAATAACCCAGCTATTTAAAAAAAGGCAAACACGCTAGAAAAAATAAAATAAAAAAAATCCTCCTGCGCGAAATGCTCTCCCAAAGAGCAAACTGCTCGGTGTGCTAACGTTCCAGCATCCATTCAGCTCGGCGCTTTTCATTCTCGTCAACTGCCAGAGCGACCGGACAGAGCCAACAGACTGCTTTCAAATTAGAGCAAGCCCAGATAAAACACAAGGAAGAAAATACCCCGTGAGATTAGGAATCCGGAGCGCCGCGCCGCGCGGGGAGAAGCGGCCACCATATGGTAGCAGGAGATGTGTGAGTGGGAGAGTAAAAGGATTTTAACTTGTGAAGCACATGTTGAAAGGGGAACAGTTGCTCCTTGCTGTCGAATCCGACACGAAAGCCAATACATTAACATTTTATCTAAAAATAAAGCCCCGCTCCCTCTGAACATTCCAGCTCAGTCAATTCCATGCTGATCGACAGAGCAGTCTACTTGGCAGGACCTGCCTCCAGAAGAGGATGATCCCGACATAAATCGAAGGGCAAGGCTGCTCTCTCCCCTCTGGGCTTTTGTTTCAACACAGTGTGACGTACTCATGCATTCGAAAGAGGTTTTCAGCATCAAGAGCTGGTTTTGTGCAGCCGGGATAGGAAGGAGGGGATTAAGCAAGTGCTGGAAAATCGTGGTCTGGCAGGAAGAGCGTCGGACTGAAATAGAAAGAAGTCGGCTTTGTGGGGAGGGGTTGCTGGAGACAGGGAGGGAGGAGAAGGAGGAGAAGCGATCGGTGGAGCCAGGGGGGGCGAGGGGGGCGTTGTTAGCCGAGTGCTGAGAGAGGACGAGGTGGCCGGACGGCGATTTTTCTCCTGCAGAGCCCAGGGGGTGGCCGAGCAAATCCTCAGAGTGCGAAGAGGGCGTCCTCCGAGCGCTCCTGCTTTTTCCTGCTCGAAGGGTTTGTCGGCGGGGTGGGGGCTTCCAGGGGAGGGGACGGCAGGTTGGGAACCATCTCGGCCGCTTTGGCTCGCTCTTCTAAAAATTTGTCAAATTCTGCAATGCAAAGAAAAAAAAAGAAGGAAGGTGGGTAAGAAGTGGGGCTGTGCCTTTAGCCTTGGGGACAGAGGTTGGTGGGGTCCGAAATCCCAGTGCCTGGTGTCCCACAATGCTGGGATTGCAGGAAAAGGGCACGGATGTCCTCTGAGCCACCCCAGCTCAGGCAGCAGGGGGGATGAAAGCCCACCCTACAGGATCAGCAGGGCAGGAGGGGGGAAACCTCCTTCCATAGGGCTGAGCAGCTCAGACATGCACCCTCCGGGCACCAACACAGTGCGCATCCAAGGGAGATGGCAGGAAAGCGCTTACAGCGGGGAGGGCTCCTCAATAAACATCAACTTTTTGCTCTGAAACGCTCTCTTCCAAGCACACAGAAGCATTTATTGGGGAACAGCAGGCTGGGAGAAGCTGGCATCTCAGCAGGGATCAGAGATCGTTCAGTCTGGACATTAACAGGGCATGGCTCACGGCATCTCCGCTTACCTTCGCTGGTCACTCCTTCTTCCAGCTCATCTCCCTTCTGCAATCGGAACAAAAAGGAGTGTGAACACACAGGCAGAGCCTCGCCCCCGCTGTCACCCCTCGTCCCCATTAAATGCAACGGGATGGCTCCCACCACTCACTTCCAGACGCTAACTGCTGAGCAAATAGGGGAAATCGGGGAAATGGCAGGGCCCCCGCACCAGGCCGGTGGCGAGCGACACGTCACCGAGCTGAGAGCTGAAGGAGCAGCACCAGAGATGCCTCTGAAGGTTGCTGGTGGCAGCTGGCTGCAAAATTGTTCCCTGCTGGAGCTGAGAGGCAGCCCAGCTCTGCCTCAGACTGAAGGACTGCTCCAAACCTGGGCTGCACGAGGCAGAAAGCACCCCACACGCCCCTTAAAAAGGTCTGTGGGTGTGGGGTGCTTTCAAACAAAATGGGCTTTAACTGGCAAAGGACACGTGCCACGAAATAGTTTAGGGACAGTGTTCTTCCCGTGGGGGTTCATTTTAGATGCCCTACAAAATAACAGAGGTTCCTGGTGCCCACGCTGCACGCAGAGGTTGGGTACAAAGGCTGGGATGCCGTGGGGCCAGGACGTTTCTAGCAGCTGTGTGCACTTCAAGGTGGGAATTTCCAACAGTTCCTTCAGGAGGAAATTAAGTCCAAGGAGGTGGCATCCCTGTCAGTCTGTTAGGACACTAAAAAAAGCAGGAGCTTTCCCACCAGGGGAGTGTGAGCACCAAAATGTCACCCAGCATCTGAAAGCTTTCCATGGTCCTGAGGTTCCCCAGGGTACCCGCAGCAGCCACATGCACGTGTAATTTTCCCCAGTTTACCCCAAAAGGGGTGAGGGGACACCTACAGATCACCTAACCTCTGGTTTGCTCTTTTTAGGGTAGAACAGATGCACAGAGCTCCCTCGGTACCTCTCCAGAGCATTATATCTTCTGATAAATTAATTTACCTGGCTCAGAGCCCCCAGCTCTGGCTGGAGGAGAGCTGCGGGAGCAGGGAGAGCGAGGAGCACCGGGAGGAGGTGTTCCTGATGGGCACGGTGACCACACAAAGGAACATTTTGGTTCGCTTACAGCACGTCTGAAAGAACAGCCTGAACTGCAACCCACCGCCCGGCCCCAAAGTGCTCTCGGTTAATTTGAGTCAGGTGCTTGCATCAAAAAAAAATAATAAACCAACAAACCCTGGATAAATGCGTACTGGCTGTGCCACCGCCTAACCCACGGGTGTCCTGGCACAGCAAAACAAACCCCAGACAGAAAGAAAAGCTCCTTATGTCTTCGGTTTGTTTGTTCGATAATTACCAGACGCTAATCTTTCGGGAGAAACTGAAAGCTGTAAACACTGGAGAGACGTTGTTATAAATTATTATTATTATTATTACTATTACTGGTGTTGTGATGATGAAACGTATCAAGATTTCCTGCTCACGTATTTAACAAAAGCATCTTGATTTGGAAGGCACCTAGGCCCTGATGCAATATCTCCAAGAGCCTGGAAGCAAACCCGTCCTTGGGTAGCTTTAAGCACGTGGCTGAAGTTTGGTGGGGGACTCAGGTAACCCTAAGACGTGTTTAAATGCTTCCCTCTGCAGGGAGCAGAAACACGCAATGTCTGGGGAAGGAGCATGGAGAAGGGAGAACAAAACAGGGCAGAAAAAAACGTGTTGGATTGCTGAGCACAGCCCCATCGCCCCCTGCTTACACACCCCCCCCGAAAGGAACTAAGCTACGAGATTTGGGCTTTTCTCTGCTCCCTGTTATGAGAAACACCAGGAACTGCACTGCATGGGAAATCATCTAATTATCGTGTGAAAAATGAAAAAATAAAGCGTCTCACCAAGTCGGTACTGAGCCACTCCTCAATGTCATCCATGACAGAGGACTGTGCAACAGGGATCTAGGGAGTGCAGCGAGAGAACAGCAAGGCAGGCAAAACCCCAAACACATCCACAACCACGGCCACAGAGCGATGGAAAATGCCAGAAAGGAGATTAAAAACAAAAACAAAAAACAAAACAAAAACAGAGATGTAACATGTGCTGGAAAAAAAAAAAGGCAACAAAATATAAATGGCATTTCAAATAAAGAAACACTCAGAAAGGAACTTATGAACAACAAGGCTAAAAAAAAACGAGAGAAAGATTATGAGGAGTGACGTGACTGGATGCCAGCAAGATGGGTAAACTTCTCGACCACATATTAAAACCATCAGGACGGACTGACGATTCTAATCTTGATCGTGAAAAGCTTTTCAGGGTAGAATACTGGATATCGGTTGAGTTTTTAAATGCTAAATTTACACTTTTTTAAATTATTTTTTTAAATGGGTATCGGGCACAATGAGGGGTTAGCAGAAAGAGGGGCTCAAAGCCTTCTGGCACCACTCGGAGGAAAGAAATTTCACTTTTTCTGCAGGTGGAGGCGGCCCAAGCCTCAGACAAACAGCGATGTTTCCCTCCGGATTCTCCTCCCACTGCACCACGCGGGGCTCGGCGAGCCCCAACACAGCATTTTATGGAAACCCGTCCCAGCCCTGCTCCTCTCCAAACGCAGCCCTGGGGAAGGCAGCGGGTCCCAGCCTGTGCCAGCACAGCGTGGAGTCCCCAGGGCGCAGCGAGGAGGAGGAGGAGGACGGGGCTGTGGCTCCTGCTGCTCCCGGCTCCTGCCCCTTGGCACCGTGCGGTGCTGGCTGGAGCACGGCCACCAGGCTCCCACCACGAATAACTCAACAAAAAGGTGTGAAGGTGGCTTGTCCTGCTGTGATAACACTGCTGACCATGTGCTGTGCGCCAGGGGACCGGGCACGGTGCGCTGGGCGCTGCGGCGCAGCCGGGGCACAAAGCGCTGCGGGCAGCAGGGGGGAAATGATTGAAACTAGCCATAGGGTTTCCTGGTGAGCTACGCTGCTGAAAAACAAAAGAGGGCTGTGGAAGGAGTAAACAGGAAAGCACCACAACGGAGATAGTGAGGACAACCCGAGGAACACTCGAGAAGCAGCAGCAGGGGTGCAGGTTGCAGGGCAGGGCACGGCCGGCGAGCAGCAGGGCTGGCAGGAGAGAGAGCCTGGCAGAGGCTGGGGAGGCTTCCCCAGGAAGAAAAGGTGGCAGGGGCTGGCCACAGCTTTCCCTGGAGGCTTTTTGGGGAAAGAAGAGCTGGCAGAGGGTTTGCAGGTGGATACAGAGGGAGCTGCAGCTTTCCCAGGGACTTGGAGGGGAGGCAGACAGACAGACACTGACTTAGAGGCAGCGATGTGACATTTTGCCTTGCTTTCGGCTACCACGTGAAGATCCAAAGCAGAAAATGCGCTCCTGCAGTTGGGTTTGGAACGGGGCGGATTTAGGATAACTAAAATTTGTAACGGGGAGCTGAGCTGTGCACGTCCGATGCTAGCACCGCGTGCTGAAGCCGCCGCGAGCTGGCGCGGACGGCGAGCAACGAGAGGAGAGCTCCCCAGGCATCTCCCAACGTGTTCCTTCCCAAGGACAAGTCACATCTTGTCGAACCAACTCGTTAGTTCAACAGCTTTTGGGAACCTGGCTTCAGAGATATGAAGCAATGAATTTATTCAGCCTCCAGCAACCCGAAAGCGGTGCTTTGGGAGGTGCAGCCTGCCGAGCTGCCGGCTGGTTTGCAGCTCCGAAAGACACCTCGATTTCTTTAAGGATATTAAAAAAGGTGTGGATTTTAATTTTTTTTTCCTTGAATAAAGTCAGCGCAGCTGCTCTAAGAAGCCCGGTGGGCGCTGTATCAGGAGGAAGAGGGATTCAGATCTCGGCTGTCCTGAAAACACGCCAGGTGAGCGAGCAAGTAATGGGTTCCCAAAAATCACAGGGCTTTTGGGTCTGCAGGAATCCTCCCAGAACAGCTCAGCAGTTTAGGCAGTTATGCTGTTGTGTTTTGCAAGATTTTTTTTAAAAAAAGGAAAAAAATCGGTACCTGCCATGCTCAAACTCCCAATTTCCTTTCCTCAGACTCCGAGCCCCGTTTTCCCCATAAATCACGAGTTGAATGTATCGGGTTTAATTTGTTCAAGAATGAAACGGGGCCGGAGGGGGGGGGGCTCTCGAGAACAACCGAAAGTTGTAAAAGGTTTTAACTACAAAACCTTGTGCCATTTACGGCACTGACCACACACAGAACTTCACTTTTTTGCCAGCCTGTTGTGCGTTTGGCAGGCCTCCCCTTTCCAGAAGCCCTAAATGGAAGAATGCGGAGGGGACTTTTGTTCAAGCTAATCCCCGAAAACACGACAGAAGCAAAGTGAAAATAAATTAGCTGGTTTACACATTCCAAAGACAACAATTTAGGGGAACAAACAGCGGTGGCAGCCGCAGACTACATGGCCATGGGATGGTGTCCTGGTAATACTTTGATTATGCAAACATCCACGGTCCAGTGGAGCTCCCAGTCTTGGCAAGACAGCTCCCAAGATAGTCAGTGCTGGCTAAAAGAGCTGTTTTTATAAGAATATCAGGATTCCTTCTTTTTTTTTAAAAGTCTACGCTCACTGTAAATGGAAATTAAGTCACAAAATATTTTGGGGTGCTTTAATAAGCTTTAAATGAAAGATGGGCTCGTTGTTCAAATTCCTTTTTTTGTTTAGTCTTTGGAAAATCCTACAAATGGGATGGTTTCAAGAGGACTGGAAGGGAAATGGAAGAGGAGGGCCAGCAGAACAAAAGGGAGCTATCAACGCCCCAAAGCCCACAGGAACCTGGGTTTCGGGCTCACACTCACATAAGTTAGGTTGTGTTGGTGTTCTCACCAGGAGCCAAAAGCCAAAGCATTGCCAATATATTTCCTCAGAAGTCATAAAATCCAATATTCTACCCTTAAAAAGACAGTTGAAGGTTATTATTATCACATTTTATTTCTATTAAAAATGATCCCACTGGAAAAAAAAAAAAAAAAAAGAAAAAAAAAGCAGCAGGTATGAAATGACAATCCAGGTCTCTAGGTGAGCTCATTAATGTTCTTAAAGTGTTTAACAAGGCTCATGCTAATTGTTGCTAGACTACTGTCTTGTAGGAGCTTCGTTAATTCCACTCCTTTCCAGATGTTTAACAAAGCTGACACCGGTACGGGGCTGGAGGCTGCTCCCCCCCCTAGGTGAGCAGTAGGGAAGAAAAAGGTTGTTAATCCTACAGAACTGGAGCAACCTCCTCCAGCTCCCCCCCAAACCACAGCCTCGTGATCTATTTCGAGCTGCCGTGATCCTGAAATAGCTGCCCGGCCCCGAGAGCAGAAGGTGCTCGGCTTTACGTGTAGGGCTGCAATTAGCCACTTGATTACCTGTTTACGCCCCGTGGATGGGGAAGGCAAGGGCTCGGGTGTTCCCAGCGCAGCCTGTTGTGCCTGCACCCCGACCTGCAGAGCTGGATCCCACAGCCATGCCCCCATCCACGTGGGGGGGATCACACTTCTTGCAGGGGGCCCTAAAATCCAACAGCTTGGCAGGCAGGGATGCCCGTGTCCTCGTCAGGATGAGGGAACGTTGCCTGCTTGCTTTCAGAAAGGAGAGGGGTCCCATATCCCAAATCCTATCTTTCTACTGAAAACAGATTTAGCAGCATCCTACTTTGCTGCTAATTAACGTCAACTCAGCAAAGATTTCGTTTAATCCCTGCTCCTTGCTTTTGCAACAGACACCCAGCTGGCAGGTGAGTGGGGTGGCGGGTTATTCTACCAAATGGATCTGTTCATGCAAATCTCAAGAGCAGCCCGAGTTAATGGGAAGGGGAACTGGAATTACCTGCACTGAGAAGTGGTGGTGGCCTCGTGGTGAAGTCTGAGCCCAAGAGGTGCTGCTGCAGCCCCCTGCACACCACCAGCATGGGCTGCCCCGCTAAAGCACTGCTGGGCTGGGCAGCTTGGCTAAAATCCCAGAGATGTGCTTGAAAAAGGAACATTTTCTGAGGATAAAACTACATCAGCTTTAATGGATAAAAGGGGTTTGTGTCTCCATGGTCCTGCCGCCACCTTGCCAGCAGAAGTGGGCTGCAGGTTAAGCTGAAAGAGAACCAACGCTGCCAAATTCCCCAGGAGGGTGCCCGGGGAGCCCTGAAGGAGCCTGCCCCATGAAGGTGAACTGGGACGCACAGAGGTGGAGTGCGAAGAGCTCCACCCTAAGCTTAAATGGGTCTGTAAACATCAGGTTATGTCAGAGGGATGTGACAACAGCTCTGGTAGGTTTCTTCTGGGAGGAGAACAGGGGAGAAAACCGTTTTTGTGGTCTCCATGTTGTATAGGCACAGTTTAGGGCAATGTCAGCTCACCCCTCTTTCCCCCTCATCTCAAAAGCACAAAAAGTTACCAAAAAGTCTGCACACCGGGTTTGTACCCGAAGGCTGGTTACTCCACCTGCTTTGCAAATGCTCCAGTCCTATTAACACATCTAGGTAAGAGCTACAGCCAGTTAGGAGAGAAACGGGGTTAATTATTAGTTGGGTTTTATTTTAGGCGCTTCTCTCTCACATGGAGCGTACAAACAAGGCGAGAAGCTTGTAAGAGCAGCGTCTGGCTGGACAGCCGGGCCCCCTTCCCTCCCCAAATCCCTCTGCCTCCGTGAGTGGTGCAGTATCCTTTTTCCAGGCTGAATAACCACAAGCCAACGAAGGAATATTGTGTTTGTTTTGTGTTTTTTTTTGTTTTTTTTTTTAATAACGCCGTGGCGTGAGCGGTGTGAGCAGCAGGGGTGCCGATTTCATGCTTCCCTGCTCTTGTAAACAGTGGAAAGGCAAAGAGGAGGAACTCACTCAATCAGCGGATCGCTCATTATGGATGAACACCTAACGCTGGCACCGCGCATCGCCGGCTGCAACGGAGCCTCCGAGCAGCACGAGCCTGGGGGAGGCAGCCAAGAGCATCGGGGCAGGGCGAGCTTCTCCCTGCACGGCTCTTCCACGCTCCTGTTAGGAGCTGAGGGTCTCCGACAGGCACAGAAATAAATTCTGCCTTGCAAGGATGGGTACCTGCATCTGGGTGTACCTACGGGTGGGAGCAGGCTGCTTGCACAGGCCAGCAGATAGGGATGTAAAAAATTTATACGTGTGCCAAGGCACTGTGCATGCTGCAGGCATGCAAACTGCTCCCAAATGCACAAAATGACCCTTGGAAATAACCTGGAATTGCCCTAAATCTATCAGGAAAAACGCCAAGTGTTTCGCAGAGCCGGTGCGCTCCGACACCGCGCGCTCTGAATTTTCCCAGCCTGAAATTCTCCGGGATTTTTCTCTTGTCAAGCATCGCTGGCTTTGTCTGGGGCATTCGTGGCCCTCCTGTTCCAGAGGCATCCAGACACCCAGCCCCACGCACTGGGCTGCAAGCACGTCCCAGCCCCGAGGGATTTCTGCACCGCACGTTTCTGACGGTCTCAATAGGACTTCCTGGACTTTGTTCAGCTCGGTCACATTACTGGTACTGTTCTCAAACACTTGAAATGATGGATTATGTAGTCCAAAAATACAAAATTGGTCTTGGAACTTGGCTTTAAGGCAGGGCAGAGGCTATTTTTTAACCTACCTCTCTGATTTCTGCACTTAAAGCACGCTTTCCAACTTCTCTCTCCAAGCATGTTGAAAAAGGACGACTTCAAACAAGGTCAGATGTGCACAGATTTGGAGACAGATCTCCAGAAGGGTGATTTTATCAGAAGGCTGGCATCGTCAGGCACGGGAATTAAACCCTTGAAGCCAGAAACTCTGCTGTACCTTTTGGAGTCTGAATCCTAATGCCTTAATTCCCTGCCTGGGGTAGAAGATGTCAATTTGGGTCGTAGTTCTCCTATTCTCTTCTTTTCATACAGAAGTACCCCTGCGTTATTTAGTTCAATTAAACACGATCCTACAACCTATAGCTGTTTTTTCCAGACCACAAAGTTAGGCACTACCAGAAGAGGCTGCTTTAAAGGCACCTAGAAAGTGTCCCCTTTATGAACAAGCTGCACGAGACTTGTGTTTATCCCTCGAAAAGTGGATACTGCATAAATAAATCAAGACAGTACAAGGAAGCGATTTGGTCCCCAGGCCTCTTCCGAAGGAGGTGTGTGATGCTACAAATGATCAGGCTGCTCACAGGCCTTTGTCCTGCACAAACCAAAAATCGGTGCAAATTTTCCCTTTGCCCCAGGTAAGGATGTAGGTGGGAAACAAACTCCTTGTGCTGTCTGATTTCAAGTGGTTGAGTAGGGCAGGATGAGAGGTGAATGAAGGGTGGTTATTCTAGGTAAAGGGAGCGGGGTGGGCAGGAGGAATCGCTTCCGTGGTGAAGTCCTCACCATTCCTTGTGTAATTAGCCACTTGTCTATGGGCTCCATGTCTGAGTTCCCACCTTTACCTCTCCTCTGTGTTGAGAACAGAAAGGGCCATAAAGAGAGAAACCACAGCAACACCCGTGATAAAGTAACATAACAGCAAGTCGAAAGCTTCGTGCACACACCCACACACACACACACACCCCGTGGTAGCTGCTGGCAGCAGCTGCATCCCCCTCTGCAGCCCGCAGAAGCATCCTGGCAGTCGTTCAGGCTGCCCACCTCTAGGAGCAGCCGAGGTTAAAGGACTGCTGATGCCTCCTGTCCCCTCTGTGCAGGCTGCAGGCTGCATGGCACAGCGCTGCAGGGGCTCTCAGGGTGGCTTCTTGTCCTCCAGCACTTTGTCCCCGAGCTGGGGCGCGGGCACAGAGCCACCTCTGATGCTCCGGAGGGGCTTGCTCAGGACCAGCACCATGGGGCAGTTCCAGCTTTCTGGTCCTGCCCAAACGGGGCTGGTTGAGCAGAGCCACGTGTGAGTTTGTGTCCCTGCACCCTGCTACCTGTCCTGCGTGGGATGCCTCTCCTGTCCCCATTACAACAGATAAGCAGCTGTGATTTCGTATCTCTCATTTCAGTACTTGTGCTAGGAGAAGAAAAAAAAAAGGGGGGGGAAATCACTCCAACTTTATCCACTCTCTGCGTAACACTGGAGAATTGTTTCTTGGACACCTCTCCTCCCAGTTGCGATCGCGCAACAACTCTGTGGCAACAAAAGCAATTCCCAACATGGAAAAGCAATATTAAGAAAACAGCGTATTTTTAGCTCGTCTCGTTTCCAGCTGCTAAATCATATTAAAAGACAGCTAATGCCACGTGACCAGCCGTCTCTCCACAGACCTTTCTGAGAATGACTACATTAGAAATGTCGGATGTGCTGAAATTTAGCACTGGACAACTGTGCTGGAAGAAGACGTGTGCGAAGAATGTGTTGCAAAGCTTTTGGCTCCTCCCTGGAGCTGTTCTTAAATTAGCTCTCTGCCCAAATTAACGCGTGTCTTTCATTTCGGGAGCACTGCCAGTTTTTTCCTACACATGCCAGGGCTGGTAACTTTAGGGAAGTTTAGTTTTTTATTTCCTTTCAGAAGAGCCACCCACAAGCCTCACAACGCTAGTCTTGTTTACCAACTACCCAAGGATTGCGTTTCAAAACAAGCTATTCCGATTACCTGATCCAGTCATCAGGACCTTTGAAAAGAGGCTGAAAGTCCCTACAACATCTCAGAGCCCAAAGTTCCCTAACCCACGAAGTTCTTGTCCCCAAAAAACTTTGACCCATCAGATTAGCTTCGATTCAGCCCTTTGAACTGATAGCACTCGGGGCAGAGCAGCTGTGCTGGTGCAGAGGACACGTCACAGCGGTGCCTCCAGCTGAGCTGGGTGTTAATAAACACGGGGGTGACCCCAAGCCCCAGTAGCTAAGTGCAGGCCCCTTGCTTTTGGCTAGCTGGGAACAAGGAGCAGAGTCTCAGATCCTTCCCCAGGCCCTCCCAGCAGCACAGCTCAGTGACTCTGGAGGCTTGCTTCCCCCTTTTCCTTCAGGAATGAATTTTTGGCATGAATTTTTGCAGGACCATGCTTGAAACTGGCCGCAGGGCTGACCTGGGCTCTAAATTACCCTTTTTGCAAGAAGCAGGCAGATTTGTTGGGTGGGGGCGCTCCGTAAGAAATCACTGCTGAAGCCCTGCTGTCTCTGAGCGATGGCCAAGGCAGGCAGGCAGCTGTGATCTGACCCCAGCTGGCTCCAAGCACAAAACTCTCCCTGGCTCACAGCACAAGCTGCCAGGCGTGCCAGCTGCCCAGAGCGCTCCCATTTCAACTTATGAAAGAACCAGGGTGGGATCGGCCAAGGCATGGGGAGGCAATTCTCCTCAGAGGGTGCGTGTGCAGGCTGCCTCTCCCCTGCTACACTGGCTCTCCCGTGCTCCCTAGTGGTCAGCACACACCAGGATGGTCCTAGGGAAAGGCTCTGCACTTGCTCTGTCATCTAAAAACTTGCACACAGCTGGGTATGAAAGAGTGGAACGGTTCTAAAAAAAAGCAGGGTGGTAGAAAGGGGTTGAGGGATGATCCAAAAGCTCTTTTCACCTCTGCCTTCATAGGGGCATGCACACGGGGGCCAAGCTCACTCTCCAGGACACGTTTCTAGTATCATCCAGCATGATGAGGCAGCCTGGGGGGCTCTTTTGCCCACACCAGGCAGTGGGAGCCTGCCCTGGGACAGAACAGCCTGCATGCAAGGACAGCTTTGGCACGGCACGTGAAGCATTAAGTCTACACGATTTCTCCTCCTGTAACTTGCTTTTGTATCCAAGCACTTCAAGCAAAGGCTAGAGATTAAGGCTGCACCAACTTTCATCAGAAAAAGCAAAGCAAACAGATGCACGCCAGTGTTGACACGATGTTCCCTACTTATTCTTTTCAGCAACAACTCCAGTTAAAGAAATGGACCCCCCAGGCTAGCTGCATGAACGCAGGACAATTTACCCGCTCTCATTTTGAAGTCTTTTAGGCTGGCGTACTAAGTAGCAGCTCTTTAGAAATCATTACTGAGCAAGTGCTTGCTCATAGATATCAATTTCAAAATAGCCGGTACCAGCACGTCACCGGAATACAGAATGAGAAGTCTCAGTCAAAGCAGCTGTCTCCAGCTTGGATTCCACACACAGCCTCAGAAAACGAACCGCAGAGCAGCCACCTACCACTCCTGTGTTCTGTTTCCGAACATCCAGGGCGGACGCCAGTCCTTTGACAGCCTGTGGATCCTCGTATGTCACGCTGCAAGAAAGGAACAAACCCCAGAACTAGAAGGAAGTCCAGCAGTCACCCGTGCGGAACGTACACGCTGCTCTGATTTACTTCCCCTGCAATCAGAGAGCGTGTTCTTTTTCTTAACAGGACCTGAAGTGTGCTAAGTGCATTCCAAAAGAGGAATGTGCTCTGTATAAAGAGTGGCTATCAGTTCCAGCCAGCTCGTTGAATTAAAAAGAGCAAGATTGGCACTATGAAAGGTAGGCAAATAGGTTATGAGGCACCATAAGCACATCCAACAGCTAGCAGGGGACTCTGAAAGGAGGCCTGATTACAGACTGTGTTTTGCAGAGCTTTCAGGATGACATTTGGAAGCCTGACCTTGACGCATGGAGGGGAGGAGGCAGAGAGAAACTCTAAGACAGGTGAAACCTAACAAGAACTAAAGCAAAGCGTACAAAGAAGGGCACTGAGCTGGTTAATCATCGTCTGTTTGCAGAGGTTGGATTTTTAAAAAGCTCCTTAAATTGCTGCCTCGAAAGGAAACGCACCAGCCAGCCAACAGAGGCAACCATATCATTTCTCTGAGCGGAGGGGGTAAACCAGGAGTTGAAGCCCAGCACCTGCCTGTAAATCTGCCCCGGGAGGAGCCGTGGGTCTGAGCAGGACGAGCACTTTCCCCTGCAGCGTGCTGGCTTCTCCCAGGCTCTGAGCACAGCACCCAGAGGCTCTCACCTACGCATCGTGGCATGTCACACTCGCATCCTTACTGCCTCGCTGTTGCTCACGGAGTACAGTCCAAGGAAGATACAGCAATCCTCCCCTGTGAAATCGCGTGCTCCTTGTTCTATTAGCTCCGAGAAGTAGATAGAGGTGCAGTGTGGGAAGGCTAGTTTCGCGCTTCATTTAGCGCAAGAGACAGAGGGAACTCCATTAAATCTCTCTGCAATGCATCTCCTTTCTGACTACACATTAGGGCTCTCAGCCTGAAATCTCCAGTGGTAACGCGTGTCTCTACAGCAGAGCACATCTCCTCAACACTGACACTGCAGCTGAGGCACTACAAACAGCTCTACTCATGACTGCAAATGAGAGATCGCAGTAAGCTTGCCAGCTGAAGTTTTCCAGAGCTGTTAAGGTCTGAGCTAAACTATTTAACAACATTTCGTGGTTCGAGACAAGACATTAATGATGTTCTGACTGCTGGTAGCCACTACGTCCTCACGAATTTGAAACCAGGAGGAGGCAAGAAATAACATATGAAGGAAAAATACCTGAGTGTCTTTTAATGAATCTCACTTGACAAGGATCAAAGGATTTCTTAATAGGTGCACAGATTTGTTTTACATTAAAATAATTGGACCTGTTAAATACCCATGAAATTGCCAGATTTGCAGCTCTGCAGATGCAAGCCCTTCACATATAAACAAATTAAAGATAGTACAGCAGCCGGGCAAGCTATGCTGCCTTGACATCCTGAGAGAGTCTTGCTGCTGGGCCAAAGGGAGAGTTTAACTGGATATTAACTCTGCCCCTGATGACTGCAATTCAGTCACCATGACCTTCAGCGAAGGACCCTTAAGCTCCTCTACCTCAAGCACTGGCTGGGTGGACGGGGTGACAAGCTTTTGTGAGAGGAAGCATCTGCAGAAGTAAAAGCAAGCTCATTTCCAAGTTTCCAGTGAGCTCACTAACTAAGATGGTCAAGTAACATTACTCAGCCGGTCTGCTCTGCCCAGAAGCAAGAACTTTCCCATTTTCTAGTACTCATAAAGACCAGCAGGATAAGGCCTGGATTAAAAGCACAAAAACATACATCAAAACTACTTTTGCAGTCTGGAGCGAAGCAAAGAAGTTTCAGATTTATGACCTTAGAAAACAGCAGGGCCATGACTCAAACAGTAAAGACAAACTCCAACATACTTCTTTCGCTGCTCAGCCAAGGAACTGCCTCTCGTCTGTGCAAACATGTCGAAGTCATCACGAGGGTTACTGTGTTGTAGGGAGCCGAGCGTGCCACTGACGCTGTTTGTACCCAAGTCTGCAAAAGAAACGAACCAATGAAGCAGCAAACCACGGGCAAGCACCGCTGCCGTGACTGTGAGAGGAAGTTACTAACAATGCAGCTACAAACGTCATCTGGTTAACAGTTGTAGCGCTGAGCACAACTGTCCAGAAGAGGCTGGAGGCTGCCTGATCCACAGCTAAAAGAGGAAAATGGCTCCTTGTAAATCCCACTGTGAGAAGAGTTCACATTAGGGATCTCAGCAATGGCTCAAACCTGCTCCCACACTCACACACCTGCATTTCCTAGCAGCCCCAAGCATGCTGTTCAAGACCCACAGACTGCTCAGGCTTGAAAAGATCCATGCATTGCAGCCTCGTGTTCATAGACACTGCTTAGATCAGGTACTCACCAAGCCCTGCAAGCTGTGAAGAAAGTGAAGACTGGGGTGTTGAGTTTCCAACCATTGGGCTTACTACAGCTGGAGAGCCAGGCCCCAAATCTATTAAGTTATCTTCTGTCACCTCGTTCAGCACCTGTTGGGACACAAAAGCATAGTAAGTTACACATGCCAGAGATTTACTCCTGCAGTACAATATTTAACCCCCCAAAAATAATGGTTGCTTCCTAAAAAGACCTTTCTTGTGTACTTCCAAATGGACTCCTCTCTTGGGTACTAGGGTGATGAGTGCAGAAGAGAAAGGGTCAGACAGTAAAGAACTGTTTGACTGCTCAGGACAGCAGGGAATCTACATCTCTCCAGATTTATCTAATGTGTCTGTGTTCTCCACCTCTTTTAGCACCAGACCGCTGTGAACGTCAGAAGTCTGCCCAGACTCAGAAGCAATCAAAAAAGTCAACAGATGAAAGAAAATCCATCAAGGATTGTAAACACAGAGATGTTTTAGAGCAGCGTCTTCCTGAGCTACAAGTGTCACCTGAAGTTTGCCACATTCTTATGCTCTTCTCTTTGTTCCCGCTATTAACCACCACCACCACAGGCAGGACCCAGGGCTGGATGGACTTTGATCTGGCATGGCTAGTACGGTGTAACCACTGCTGCAATAAATGGAGCTAGGTACTTACCCCATTGCTGGCATTTTGCGTCGAACGCCCTGATCGGTAACGTTCAAATCTGTTAAAAAAATAAATGAAAAATCAACATGGACTGTTAAAGTCACCAACAAACAGTGAAAAATGCAAGTTTATAACGAAGCCGTGAAATGCTTGTGACTGAACTTAGCTATTATTGGTTCAAAAGAGAACTTTAAAAGCTTTAACTCCAAGCTAGGACAAAGGGAGGACAGCTACAGAAGTTGCATCCTCGCTTGTGTGGATATTAAGTTGACTAATCTGACCTTGCAGCACACGCATGCCTGAAAAACACTGTAGGATTTGTCTTTGTTTTTTTCTTTTTTCATTAAGTGCTTCTTGATAGACTATCCTGTTAGCCAAGGGACAGGAGCAACTGCAGTAAGATTGATGCTCCCAGCTAAACAAGTTGAGCACCGCAGTGAGTCTTACTCCCACTTAACAGCTCCCTCTTGCTGCAATACATGTAAATTAGAAGCCATACGCATGCCAGCACGGCCCTATCCAGGCAGCTCGTGTCAAGAGCAGCAGTACTTAGTAAATAATTTCTTAAACCATTCTGGGTCAGCGCAAAGATCGTCAGAGTCTACGTTCAAATGGGCTGGTGCTTCCCAGGAAGTAATGATGATGGATAAAAAACCTCACGCTTGTTAGGGGAAGAAGTCTGCCCAGTCAAGATGTGGTCTCTTCTCTGCTCCTTCCCCCTCCAGCCGTACAGCTGGGACCCCAAGCATAAACCCAGCCTTCAAGAGCTCAAAAAAGCAGGGGGAACTACCTCCTCCCAAGGCCCATCTGAGCCCAGTCTGTCCTTCCTTACCAGGAGAAGCATCATGATTTCTCTTAGCTAGATTTTTTTTCTCCCCTCATTCAAAAGTAATTTCACACATTACCTCTCTATTTAGTAAAAATAATAATAATAAAATCATTGAATCCTTTGGGTTTTCTCCCAGATGAACAGAATGCAGTGGAGAATCTCAAGCAAACTGAAATATTTTTTTTAAAGTAACAGGAAAATGCAGACTTAAAAGGCAGCAAAAACAAATCCAGGCCCAAATTTCAATTTTAGGAAACCGTGGGTGTCTAGCTTTACTGGAAATCCAGCTCCCTGAACTGGAAACCTACGACACCTCCCACCTCCTATTTCTCACCAGAAGGCTTATGAACCACACGTTCCTTTACATCCAGAGCTCCAGAGCGACGGCCACAGCTCCTGCCTCAGTCACTGCCAGAGCTTGGTACCCACACCAGAAATCAGCGTGATGGATGCGGAGCTTTTGGAACAACAGGGGAGGAGCTGGGATTTATTGAAAGGCTCAGACCAGTGCAGCTGCTGTACCACGAAGAGCTTGCTAACACTGCTCACCTCTCAGCCTGCAACGATTACAAACGCTCCGGCTACGGGCTGCAAAGCTGCAGATGGAGGGAGGTGGAAAAAATATGAAGGGTGACCAAACTAAGCCTCAGTGACAGTTACACTCTGCCCCTTGTAGAATTACGCTCGTGCATGAAACGCACG
Organism: Anas acuta; assembly: GCF_963932015.1. NCBI lineage: Eukaryota > Metazoa > Chordata > Aves > Anseriformes > Anatidae > Anas > Anas acuta. Next base: position 15,621,300 of record NC_088993.1, read on the forward strand.
CCATCTCCCACAAAAAGCCAGCATTTGTTTCAAAGTTTGCCCCGATCTCCTCTGAAGGGCTAAATCAAAGACAGAATCGAGGCCACAGAGCCTTCTTTCCAGCCTCTGCCGTGACAGCACAGATTCACAGATCTGGAGTCTAATTTATTTTTAAAGGCTTGAGAAACAAAGCCCTGTGCTAAGAACAAGGAACAAAGGGTACTCTTTAGTGCCTCACTCCCCAGGCCTGTCATTACGGGGAAGATTAAACTTTCCCAAGACTGCCGCATCACGTGCCACCTCCTGCAGCAGATGTGGCTGACAGCGCCTTTGTCTGACATGCTGAAAGTCCTCTGACCCAAGTCCCGCCCCTGGGGATGATGCCTGCAGATCAGCTCTTCAAAAAGCCCAGCTCTGCACAAGCCGGGCTTTTTCAAGATTTTCAGCGTTCTTTAAAAACAAAAGCCTTACACGCACGGAGGCCGTGCCCGCATCAGGCAGCTCCCCCTGCACCGGGGCTGAAAGGAGAAAGCTCAGAGATCAGAAGGCAGAGAGAGAGCTCACAGGAGCCTCCCTGAGCCAGGAAGCAGCACAAGCATTTGTGCAGAGCCTAAGCTAGCAAAGTGGAACCAGCAGCCGGGGTTGTGCTATTTTCAGCCCCAAGCTCCTACATTCGTGCAGCACCACCCAGCAGGGACGGACGGGCTCACGTCTCCGCCAGTTCAAAGAGTTTTGCACCAAGTTGCCCTGCGTTTTACAGACGTTCCCTGCAAAAATTCAATTGCAAGGACAAAAAAAAAAATAAAATCTTAGGATTTAAAGCAACAACTGAAGTCAGAATGTTACCATAAAAGACAACAGAAGGATTTTGTGAATGCTTTCTGTGTTTTTTTGTTACGCTGGACCATTGGCCCAGTTGGCCATCTCCATCAACTGACCTCTTTAAGAGATGAATGAAATCCTGGAACAAATGTAAACAGTTGACAGAAAAGGTGCCTCACCTTTCGTATCTGAGGAAGACGTTATTTAAATCATCATTCACGTGCAGCAGCTCCTCTGTGACTTCTTCGTTGGACACTCGTGAGATCAGCTCCACAATTCTCTGCTGCATAGCTCTACAGGTTCGGTTCAGTTCCTACAAGGAATGCATTGTGCACACACATTCTGATAAGCAGCTAGCAATAAGTAGATTTAGTTGAGCTCTGTTCACAGCCAAACATATCCCCCAGCTGAGAAACACTAAGACAAGTCTATCTTTGCATGATTAAATGTCACCCAAAAGCACATCTAATCAAACATGCCCTTCAAGAGACGATGGCATAAAACCTTGAGAGCCTATTTACAATTCAACATCCTGATTCTTCTTTAACTCTGAGCTCTTCAGAAAATAAATAACTGTACTTTAGTGATCTGTTTTAAGAATAAAACATGGTAATACAACAGCTTTCCAGAAGAGAGTTTCCAAGGAAAACTCCATCTGCTCTTTTTGACGGCATCACCCTCAAAAACTAAAAGATGCAGGCAGTGGAGCAAGTGGGGAAAAAAGTTCACCAGGGCTGCCACAGGTAGCTAAATGTGTGCTACACAGCTGGAAGAGAAGGGCTGGGGACGCAGAGCTTGCCAGAGAAGATGAGGATGAATACCCTACAAGGAGCAGGAGCAGGAAAAGATGAGCACCTTGCTCAGAACTGCACTGCACACAGAAACACTCCCATCACCTGAGCGAGCCCACAGGCACGGACGGCAAAAAGGCAGTGGGAAGTTTCAGAAGAACGTTTTAAAAGAATACAGAGTAAGGGGATTTATTTTAGAAGTCTCTCATTCCAAAAAACCTGGGTGTGAGTTTGCCTGAAGGGGTTCTCCTGCTTCCAGGACATCTCTTTGATCACCAATTACTTAGCAGAATTTTTTTTTACCCCCGTTGGTCTGAAAGGCCTCGAGACCAAAGGTCAGAGCTGACTGGTATGTCGAGGAGGAACTACAAGAAGAAACGTGACATATGGCACGGCGCCACCGACTAGACCCACGGTTTTACTTCAATAAGCACTGACATTTCAACTAAAGCATGTCCCTTCGTCATCTCCCGCCCCCCCCAGCTCCACTTCAGAGCAAAAATTCAGCACTAAACAAGGATGACTTGTTGGTACACAACCTTCGGGATGAAAGCAAAAATGTGTTTGTTTTCCTTGCTTGGTCTGACATCCTAAGCTCTGGATAAATTTCACCTAGTGCAATCCAGCTGCCTTAACAGCTTGAAGAATGTGTTCTCCAATGTCAGTTTTGATCCCATCACTTTAGAAGCAGATTGTGACATTTCAGAGGTTTGTTTGCTGCCTTTCCGAGAGGGCTGACAGTACCTATCTATTCTGCTCAGAGCTGGCTCTCTAGCAAGCTGTTTACATTTGATTGTTGGAGAAAATGTCAGGAATTATTTAAGGCGGATGGCTATATAAACCTCAAAGCAAGGAGTCCTTGCAGACGGCACCCGGCTCACAGCTTTCAAAAGACTAACCACCCTTTGTCATCAAAAAACGGGTTCTCACCAGCTCTGTGATTCAGATTTAGGACGCATCAGTCGAAGGGAACCAGTTGGAAGGAAGAATCGCTGCTGTCGCTCCATTTTACGATCAAGTTCTTTAACCTTAGAGCTGTGCCGTGAGCTTACGCTGTCAAGATGTTAGCAGTTATTTCTGAATGTAAGCAAACCGTTCTACACGGTTTTGGTCTGTCATGGTTTCCTGGAAGCTTCTTTTGCTTTGAGCAGTCCAACCCAAATGGGCAGGAACTGAAAGGCTCTTTATTGCAAAGCCTCTCATCAGATGCCATCGTGGCTCTGAGACAAACACACAATACCGCTGCATGGGAGAGACCGGCTTTTGGATGGATTTCAAGCTCTGATGTATCACAGAGAGCAATTCCCTGCCTCCCTCCAAATGTACTATTGTGGGAGCCCATCCTCCCTGCTGGAGGATCAAAACAGCAGCCTATTTCTGAAGCTATGGAAAGGCAAATACCACGTTAAGAGCAGCAGCTGGAATGCCAGATCACAGTATTCCTCATCTGTGCTGCATTTGTTCCTCAGCCAAGGGCACCCCGCTACCACCAGCCTGGGGAAGCAGATATGAAGCCTGACCCAAGAGCTCAACTAATACAGTTTTCTGAGATAATAAATACAGCTCTGGATTGAGACTTTCCAGGAAATAAAACCCTTCTGGGTACTCCATCAAACCCTCTGGACAGCAGGAAACTTCAGCTGAGCTCCTGCCTTAAGCCACTGGCTTCAGGAGAAGCTACAGCACATCTGGAGGGAGAGTTCATATATTTCGAGATGCAGAGAATCCACAGACCCTTGGCAATATTTAGTCCAGCTGGAAATACGGAGTGTGCTTTCCTGCAGTGACTGGAAATGCTTTACCATCGCATGAGTGATGACAGAGGACTTGAAAGCAGCAGAAACGCTCAGTGCTTACTGAGCCTATGGCAATTTTAGGCTGTGTTGTGGTAAAGACGACTTTATGTTCAACATTAGGAAAAAAAGAGCTACACGGGCAAGAAGGCACTGGAGCAGGTTTCAAGGGAAGTTAGGAAATCCTTGTCATTAGAAGCTTTAATAAATGAAGAACATTAAGTGATGAGACTAACTGGGGTCAAGCACAGCCCAAATTCGTTATGTAAACCAAGCAAGCCAAGGCACTGAAGTGAACTACAACAAAAGCCACCCCCTCAAAAAACACTCAAGCACGGAAAGGATCAGAATCATATCCGCTAGGGAAGCATTACCTGGAGTAACTCAAGGTCTGAGGAATCCTCTTGTCCAGGTACCATTTCTGTCAGCATTTCAGACATCACTTTTGTATTCCCACGAACAATATCCAGTTCACTGCGCAGCCGGGCAATCTATTTTGGGGTAAAAAGACAGCAAGATGCTACACAGTCTTGTGGCTTTAAGCAGATGATTTTCCAGAACTGACTTTGTGATACATCTGGTTCTGTCTGACTTAATATCGGAAGCTCTGGGTATTCTACTGGAGGGGAAAAAAAAGTTAAAGGCAAAAAACCTTTTACCCAGGAGACAGTTTTAGAAAAAGCAACAGAAAAAGAAAAGAACTTTGTAGGACTGGTCACTATCACAAAGCCAGATGTGCTACGCTCGTATGGAAGGGAAGTAATTGGAAACAGCAGCTAAAAACAGATTTTGGTTGCAGTATACCTTGTGTGTCTCACTCAAATATGGGGAAAGATATACAACTTTTGAGCATGATCTTTGGCTCCGAAGTTACTATTTTTGCACAGAGAAAAGCTGAGCTTATATTAGGGCATTTGCTAGGGTCTTAGGCATGCAGGCTTAAGTCCTTGTCAGAAAGACTTAGTGCATCTGCAAGACATTCTGTGCCTCTGAAGGCGTGGGGCTCGTGGGAGTAACTGTTTACCTACGCACAACTGCTGTGTCGATTGGTGTATCAGGCTGAGGTTTCATAACTGCTGCCATTAGGAGGCCACATGTACAAATAACCCTAGATTTTACAGCACAATAGGAGGAAAGATTACTAAGTAGAACCAGACTTTCTTAGGCAATTAAAGTCAGAAGAGTTAAAACCAGAGTTCCTCTGCAAACTAGCTCTTAATTTGATCTGCTTAGTTGCACTCAGAAGAATAATCATCCCAATACCTGTTCAGAGTTAGCAGTGATGGGACCAGTCACGTTCAGAGCTGGAGCCTGAGGAGCAGAATACGCCGTTGGAGAAGTTGAAGAGTAAGAACTGGTGCTCATCCTTTGCTGAGACTGTGAATTGTGCATATTTGCTGCAGGATCAACTTCGGGAACACTCTGCCACATCAGAAAGACAAGAGTTCAAAAGCTGAATGGTGACGGCACTTGCTTTGTCAGCAACCTCAGGCCAGATATGCTCAAATATAGAACATAATTGTACCTTGTGGAAAAGGTCAGTGTAGTCATGAAAACAGCCTAGCAGGCCAGCCCATAAACAGCCAGCTGCAACAAAAATGCATGCCCGTATGTTTTGACCCAACCCACGTGCATATAAGTTGATTTATCTTTACAAGAAAAGTGAGAAGAAACATAAAAACAGGAGCTAAAGATAAATAATTGTAAATAATTTAAAACTGGGAATTAAACTGCAGGCTTACAAAAGATGATGTGATAAATAGATACCGGATTTAATTGATCTTGACACAAGGATTGCAATCTTTCAGCCCTGATCATCTGCATTTACCACTTCAAAGACTCATTAACTTCTCAGGGTGAATAATCAGCACACCTGCGATCATAAAGTTACTCACTAGCAGCAGTTTTGTCAACTTTACAGGCCTAACTGTTCAAAGGTATCAAGACCTCATGTTACCATGGGATCAGTGGGAGATTCAGACTCTGTACACCTTTAAAAGGCTTTGGTTCAGGCTTATCACTAACAAAAATAAGCAGAGTACTGAGAAAAGAAAGCAAATCTGAATCACATATCCTTCTGCTCTCTATTTGAGCAAATTAGCTGCATTTATCTGGTGGGTTTGTGGTACGAGACAAGTGTACAAACCTCAAAGCTCTTTTCAGATTGATGCTTGACTCCAGGGAGAAGAAACCATTAGTTTATCAACCAGTCAAAATGCAGCTGTATTATGCTTCTATTACATGCCCCTTCACTATAAAAAGGTCTTTTCAGAAGTGAGAAAATAAGCCCAATTCAGAAAAACAGGAGGAGAAAAAAGAACAGTTACCCAACTATCTCCACGTCTCTGGAAAATGCCCCCGGCATTGCAATGTTGCAACTTACCCTCTGTGGTGTGTGGATTGGAGATAAAGCATCGAGATCTGCCATGGGAAACTCTATGCCTTTCCTCTTGAGTTCTTCATAAATATGCACTACTCCAGTTAAATCAGGGCTACTTCGAAAGGCATCAGCCCAAGCCTGGAAAACACGAGGGATTATCCACAAACCTTCCCGGTGAAGTTCCTGATACATCCTGACCTTGGGTACTAACTACAAAAGCTTTCACATATTTCAGCCTCAAAGGGAAGCTGTAATCATTAAACCTGATCTGAAAGATCCTACGAACGTTATCAAGACAGTCACGTAGGCACTTTATATGGCTGTAACACAGACTGCAACCCAGTGCACATTAGCTTCGTACAGCCCCGCTTCATCAGGATCTATAAATGCATGTGAAAGCCTCTTCCAAGCTCCTCTCCGTAGCACTGATTGCATGCTGATCTTTTCTTCATATCCTGTGGCCAATGACCCACCAAAAAAAAAGCCTGCATGAAAGATTAAATTGATCTAGGCAAAATTTATGAAGTCACACAGCAATCCTACATAACCTTAATTTATTCTGTGAAACATCCTCATCTATCGAGGAAGAAAAAAACACAGCTGTCAAGTTTTTGTCAGTATTTTATTTGGACCAAACTTAAATAAAAAGGGCTGTTTCTGAGGTTCTTATATCGCAAAACATGCAGTGCCACGAGCAGCAGAACTAATGAAGCCCGTATTCTTATGGAGCATATCCAACACTAAGACACCCCGCAGTGTCAGAAAGAGCAAGCTTAAAGGGAGAATTTCCCACAACCAGAACACTCGTAGTATCTCTCCCGCTTGAGCCCTCTCGTGTCTAAAAAGACTTCAATTCATATTTGAGCTTTTCCTTCACCGGGAGCACTAAGTGCTTCTCTTCGCCAGCCAGCCTCCCGTACTCATGAAGCTGTTCACAACGTAACATCCTGAAAGAGTCTACCCCCTTTCTTTTCTTTTTTTTTTTTTCTGGAAATCTGCCAGGTATTAACAATTTAGGGGAAGGAAAAACTGCAATATTAACTCAATTAAAAATGAAGCGTTCCCCCGTTTGTGAGGTAGAGTAGAAGTGGGCTGGCTCCAGAACTACTGAGAGATGTGTGTGGGCTCCGAACTTAATTCATTTAGTCATCCCTTTTACACCAGTTCTTTGACTATTTTTATTTTAAAAGCTGTTTTTAAACCCTGCTTCGTATTGAAGAGGAGAGAAATCAAAGGTAGCAAAACAAGATAAGAAATAATATTAACTTTTAATGTGCATTTGTAATTTGTTCTATTCTAAGAGCATTTCCTACCTGCTCAGGAGACAACCTATTATCGCCTGCGAGCTAACAATTCTGGGTTTGCTTCTTAGCTTTGCTCGAGTAAATTAATGTTCTGATGCAGCGCAAGTCCAAACAGCCCCATGTGAGCCATGGAAACCAGCTCGGACTGCAATGAGCCATTCAGTTTTCTTGGAAGTGACCTTCAAAACCGTCCCTAATTATCACGGAGACATTCACTGCGCAGGTACCTCTCTGCTCTCGCACCGACTCTGCATTATCAATTTATGTCAGGAGTCATCTGAACGTTGCTTCTCCATAATGGTGCTCCCCACTTCAACTCTATTTGCAAGTAAGAGTGAAAAATGTTCAGCAAGGGATGTTTTATTTAAACGTAGAGGCAAAAGCCTGCTGCCTCCTTTCACGAGGCTTGCTGGCCCAGGAGGATGTACTAATGCATCCCCTGCTTCCCTGGGCATTAAGGACACAACTCACTTCATCTGCACTCTACCTTTCTAACATATTCCCTCTCCTACAACTCTGCTAGAGAAAGGAGACACTTGAATTTGTACTTCTCACCTGCCTGAGCTGGGGAGGTTATCTGTACCTACACGTCTCGTGGAGGTCAGGTCCAGGACTGGGCACCGTTGTCCTAAGCGCTGCCACACGCGTTGTTCGACAATCCCTGTCCCAGACAGCTTACAATTCAACGAGGCAGAGGTAATATTAGCTCTGCTTTACAGATAAGGAGCTACACGGAGAGCTTAGGCTTGCCGTTGTCCGAAGCAGCGTATGACAGAGGTGAGATTGAAGCTGAGATCTGAGACCTTCTGAGGCTTTGGGCCAGACGATCGCAGATAGGCGCTTCAGGACGCTGCTGTCTAGGCCTCACTGGGCACTGTGTGCCCAAAAAGGTTAATTAAACACATTGCAAACCCAGCCTCCAAATCAGTGCCATCGCGAGACATTTTTTTCATTCCCACACACTCAAAAGAATGCCATGCCACTAAAAAATCTCCCCAGGCTTCATCTTTGATGCCCAGCAAGGTGGCACCAAGGTGGTGCGAACTCTGAGGTGATAATGGCAGCTCTCAGCAGGGGGACAGCAGTGAGGAACAGAGGCCTTTTATCAAGGTGAAGGAGGAAGGATAAACACTAATACATGCTAATTCATGTACACTGGGAAACGGGGTGGGAAAGTGAGACACAAGATGCCCAATGTCTCAAAACAGGCAAGTCTCTAGATAAGAAATTGCATGGAGCTTTATCTACTCCTGCTAGGGAAAGGCCCGGGAGTACAAGAGCTATATGGCTGAAGACTCGTGCTGGTTGTACAGCCTTCTTCCGTGCTTCCAAGTCTGTGTTATTAATCCCCTCCTTTCTCTTCGTATTAATTCCCTGATATCAAATTGTAAAAAGCCTCCAAAAGGGGATAAATGTAATGTTAGAGGAGCAGAGCTGAGAAGAGCTCAGCCCCCCTGGAACAGAAGTAACTCCAACTGCAGGGAGCTCTAACGAGCAAAGCCTGAGCTGAGCAAAGTGGTTATGACATATTGGACACTCCGGGTGCACATGTCCATAGGGCAGATGAGACCCATCCACAGGCAACTTTCCTAATTCCCAGGCTTTTTGTACCAAAAGGCATTTAGTACCCGGACGCAGCGAGGCTTTTAGCTGTGCTGCACTACGTCTGCTCAGATAAAGCTCTGCTTAATCTTAAACGCTGAGGCAAGGACTGGGGCTTTTTGGTTATGCTACAAACACCTCCATCTTAGTTCCATTAATACCTTGCAGCCCACATAAACCCAGGACTCAGAATAACCAATATCCTCTAAATCAGCGTAGAAGAGCAACGAACATGGAAACATGAACAAAATTTCTCCTTATGGGACAGTATTGACCATCACCCCATGCATCAGCTCTCCCACCCAAGCAGGCAGGAGCCCGAGGGCTCAGTCACATCCACAAGAATTATTTTTAATGATTTCATTAAGGCTTTTGTTTTTTCTTTCTTTATAATAGCACAACATTGAGATCAGAGACCAGAAATAGAGGGACCCCACGTGCCCCAGTGAAATGCCCACCTTGTGTCCCCACCCAGCCTGTTTCCTCTTTGGAAATCACTTATTTACATTGTCATGCTCCAACAATGTCCTGCCTGTGTACCCAAACAACAAATAAACCAGCAGAAATGCAACTGCATGCTTTGCCACAAAAATCTGAAATATATTTAGGAAACTATGCTATGTGTTTGTAAATACCATCCCACAAGAAACATTGCAGCAGGTTTACATAATTTTAAATATGCAGTGTCTTTTAATCTCTGCTGTATGCAATAGCCTGTAGGAGCTTAGTGATAAAGCTTCCTATAATTGTGAAATTTCCTCCAGGCAGGCACCAATGTTTCCTCATGTGTTGCTAATGGCTTGTGGAATTAACATGGCTGTTTATTGTTATGCTGCACAGAAGGAAAAGTGGCAGGCAGGCCTATGCCTGAACGGCCCTGCTGCAGACAATGATCTGACAGCACACTTTCACTGCAAGATAACCAGAGAAAGGACACAAAAAAACATTTTATCTCCAATATGATCATTTACTTTCCTGTAGCCATCTTTAAAAGGAATTCAGAATATTTTGTGAAGAAGAGGAATGGCTCTGTTTTATATTCAGGGGAACAGACACAGAAAGGCAAGTGTTTTTCAACTAACAGCAAGAGCACAATTGTCTTCTAAAATTTCCTGGCCTCAGATGACAAGCCCATCACAGGAGCAGGTCTCCAGCTCCTAGATTTGCCTGTTAAATTGCAAAGCCATCCACTTATCTTTTATTAAGTCCTCTTGTTTTCAAGCAGAGTGCTCTCTCTCTAACTAGAATCCAGACATTTCTCCCTGGCTACAATTTCTGTGCATGTGCCTGTCTGCTCTTCCCTGCCAATCTGGAGATATTGTTTGTTTTTACATGTAAAAATCTTGCTACATTTTTTAATGATGACAGCATGTTTAGCGATGCGTAGCACCGAAGCAGACAGTCCTTATTCCAGGCAGCGACATATGGAAGCAGAGACAAGCTGCATACCTGAATCAGCGCTAGTACTTTATCCTGCACAATAGTGGGGGGATTATTCTTGGGCGAGATGATTTTCACCAGAACGCCATCTATGAAGTCACGGTTTGCCACTAAGACATGAAAGCGATGGCCACAGTTCTTCACACAGGTCTCCAACACCTACACACACACAAAAAAAACATTTATTGTTGGAGCAAAGCTTGATCACGCACACAGCAGCTATGTGGTTGGCTTCTGATTTTGTTTTTGTTTTACATCTTTTGATGGGAGAGAGAAAAAGGTAGAGGAAAATTTAGTCTTATATTCTCAGTTCTTCATCTTTTCTTCCCTAATACTGCCAAAAAGCTTCCTTCTCACACATTTTTACACAGCTCACCTATCGTTAATACATTAGGCATTTTTGTGATCCACTTTTGCTTGCTTTCAAGGTAAAGAAATATAAAGTTTTTTCCTCTTCAAAGCAAAACTTTCCAACTTGCACAGCTCAGCAGCTAAATACAGCACATCACACCAAGAGCGGGTAAGACAGAGGACATCCTGTCACCGTGAGATATTACCGTGCTGTGACACTCCACCATTGTCTATGTACCTGGGACACAGCTGGATCCAGTTGCTCTGAGCTACAAGTCATGTTTTCGGGCTGGGAATTCAGGTGAATGATCTCCACTCATTCAAAACACTCCCTTGCGAATGCTCTGGCAGGTTATACTTTGACACATTTTCCCCCTGCAACCTAGCTGGAGGCACGTTCCACTTGCCATTCAACTGCCATGGAGGAACAGCTGTTGATTTTTCTCTGAAGAACATGATTAGCATGGAGATAAATCCACTGCGTCACTTCTCCTCACAGCCATGCCTAATAACCGCTGCAACTCTCTATCTGAGGAGTCTGTAATTACTCTGCTCCTTCAGCTACTTTCATCAGCCCTGATGACACGGACTCATTCCTGATGAATTTTGCTCTTTCCTGTGCAATGGCTAATCTCATGGCTTGGTCCTCGGTAATCTGTCAAAATGACAATCCAGGATAGGAAATAGCAAGAAGACAGAAAGTACAGTCACGCTTCATCAGGGAGATGCAACAAGAGCTGTGTGAAAGAACCATACAGATCACCTGCCCGCAGCAGCATAACTCCATCTAGTTCCTGCTGCTCATTCCTCAGCTCGCTGGGGTGCAGAGCCTGCCCAACACCACGATTTCTGCAGAGCTGCACTACCCAGGAAAGCCCAGCTCCAGCCATCAGGAGGAAAGGTCACTGGCAAATTATCTCACACCTTAGCGGTGCCGTGCAAGTGCACAGAATATGATTTACACTTTATTGAGGGAAATTAGATCAGCATAAATTAATAAGTCTCCTACAGAGATCCGCTCACAAGGGAAACTGCGCGTCAGCTACTTAGGAAGCTGAAAATACGGCGAGTTCATCATCATCACTTGGAGATATGCCCACAGCTGTTGTCTTGGGGTGGAGAAACAGTTGGACATACGGGGATGGAAGCAGAAGAGAAAGCCCCAAAGGGCACAGACCCATTTGGGCTGCTCAACTTTCCTCAGTCAGTCCTTGGGGTGGATAAGAGCCCAGACAAAAGCAGAAATCAATTGAGGCAGGAAAATGCTATGCAAAGCTTCCAGTAACTCCTGTCAAGGGAGCGAGGAGGCAGTCGGAGGGAAAAGGGCAGAGCAGTGACTATTAAAGCAAAGAGTGGGCACATTCAGGAGAGTCCCAGGAAAAAAAACAAAGTGACCAAAGAAAAGGGATCTGCTCTTCAGAGGCATTCCAGCCTGCCTCCACTCACCGTCAGAGCCAGCATGACCTCTCTGTAATTTTTGTTTCCGTTCAGCCTCTTCTTCAGTGCTCGAATGGCATCCTTAGGGCTGAAGGAGAAACACGTCTTGTTAGAAAGCTCTCACACACTTTTCACAGCCACCAGTTCTCTGGCAAACTGCAAGAAGCACAGCTTTTCTGATGCTGAAGGAGATGCATCAGAGCAGCTTTCTATTCAAGTGGCTCAAATTAATAACTCTGCCACACCGCGAAGAGATACACCTGCCGAAAACAAGAACCCCAGAAGCACAAACTTGGTACCCAGTCCAACAAAATGTTTTTCATGCCAGCCCTCCCAAGCAGAGACCTAGCTCACAGCGTGCTGAGTCTCACAGCACTTCTCTGAAATGTGTAAGGAAAAGGAGAATCCAACAACTCGTATGCAAACTCTGAGCACCTGCCCCAGACTCACTGCACCTCCTCACGTGCTGAATACAACACGGGAGGTGACTGCCCATGAACCTTTCAAAGCAGGCTGAAACAGAGCATACCCTTCTTCTGTCTCGTTGATAATGTCACAGATCTCCATGTTAAGCGTCCAGTCTTCACTCTGCAGAGAGCCATCTGTGGCCTTTTCTGTAAAGAAAAAAAAAAATATATATATATATATATATTTTTCACATGGATCAATGGGAAAGGGAGAGCAACGTGGAGACAGGACTGCAAAACCCAGAATTTCAGTAGGAAAGACCCACCAGCACGTGAGAACATTCAGCACACGACAGTTTGGGTCTCAATACCAACCCTGGGCACCCCTTTTTGCCCAGGACCCTTCACCCCTGTGCCACAGCCCCTCGATATCAGCTCGCCAGGGGGCTGGGCGCTGCGTCCCTCTGTCCCACGCCGTGTCCCCAATCCCCTAACCACAACGGGGCCGTGCACTGCTCCCAGCTGCATCCTCCCTGCTCGCACAGCAGGTAACTCGCTCGGGCATCACATTTAATTCTGGGGGAAGGCTGACCCGTGGCACTGTGACAGTGGCAGATGCCAACTGCTGGGAGTTTAATTTATAGGCGACTGCAAGAGCAGCGCAACCGTAACTTCCAGCAGGCAGTTGACAAGAACTATTTCCTCCTTGGGATTTCCTTCTAAATCAATAGGTTTCTGTCGAGCGGTGCCCAGAACATCCCCTGAATTCTTCGCGCTTCTCGCTGGCAGCATTCAAACCCGACCTGCAAATAGAAAGGCTGCAGAGTTCAGTGTGAAGCCTGTGGCCCAGGAGACCTCAAAAGGGGAGCTTTAACCTGAAAAGGACCTTCTCTTCCTAATTAGTCTGGGTTTTCTGCAGATGCCTGGCATCCAATTAAGGCAAACAAAAGCTTTTTTTCCCCTCTCTAATGTAAAATAAACCAAGAAAAGGCTTCTAAATGCTTCAAGTCAGAAACAAAGCCGCAGGTCCCATCTTCTCCAACCGCCCTTCTGTCTTCCCATCCCATCCCAATCTGTCCCCAGCACCAGGCAGATTTTGTTTCAGAGCGCCAGGCTCCGAGCACTTCACACATCCCTTCTTCTGTTTACCAACAATGCTTTTTTCCATTAACATTTTTATCGCTGCGGCTGAGGACATCGACGCCCGCAGGCCCTAATTATGGGATGTTATCTGCAAAGAAGACAACATCTCCGGGTAACTCGGGTTTGGGTGGCTTGTCCCCAGCACACCAGCTCCGCCGAGGACAGCGGTGACAGCACAGGCAAAATCCAAGCGGAGGGTGGCGAAAAGAAGCCGTTCATCCCCAAAATTGGAGGAGAGGCCATGGGAAAGGCCTCCGAGGGATGCTCTCCTGGCTCACCACTCGCACGGCACGTGGCTCACCCCGCAGGGAGGCTGCGAAGCTCCCCGGCTCCTCCAGCACATCCCAGCAGGGTTCACTCGGGCAAGAGAAACTCCCTTGGTGCAGCACGCTGCCTTTCTTCACGAAAGCAGAGCTGACAGTCTGCTCTGCTTTGGGTCTGGAGGAGCTCTTCCCGGCTACGTAAAGCTGCTCGGGCAGACGGCACACGAACCCTCCCCGCCGTCGGTTAACTCCTTTGTGCCAGCTGAGAGCAGCGCAGCGGCAAATCTGGGTCAGGCACGCTGCAAAGGACGAGCTGCTACACATGACAAGTGCTCGTGGGCTCCGTCGGCGGAGAAGAGACTAAAATTAGCTCCCGACTCTTGTTCCGAATTACAAAGCACCCGCGGGGAAAAAAGAGCTGATTTCCAAAAAGACAACCGTGCGTCCTGAGCCCACGCGGTCTCCCCCACACGTTACGCTAACTAAAGAACAGAAATGCAAAGAAAAGAAAAAAAAAAAAAGAATTAAAAGGTAAGCAAACTTTCTGGGAACAGGGGATTTCACTGTCCCTCCCAGATCTCTGATGGGAAATGCGAATTGAGGTCATTGGGGACCACAGGTCCCGTCCTACCCGCAGCAGCATCTCGGCACCTTGCTGTCTCCATCACAGCCCGATTTTTAGCCACGGAGCAGCGCCACGGACACATTTTGTCAAAATAAACCTTAACTAAATGGGCTTTACAAGAGCAATGAATGAATTGGCTGCTAGCGCAACTTTGTGCAGGATCAGCGTTTTCCACGCTCATTTTTAAGAAGCGATTACAGCAGAAGCAGAGACGATGAATATTGCTAAGTCGCTGCCTGATGTCAAATGCTGTCAAGAACACACAAATTCGTTAATATAGTTTTAGATTAAGGAAATAAATCAAATGCCCAGCTTAAGGAATACCCTCTGTTTAAGGCGTAAGCTCTCATTCTGCAACCCCGTGCCCATAAATCCTTCGCGGCGTTGGTGACCACCTTCCCCAGCGGAGCAGATGCAGCAACTTTTTTTATCTCCGAATATTAAGGGGTTTTTAATGTTAACTACAATGTTTTGCTAAGCAGCAAGGACTGCACGGAGGTGAAGGCAGATCACGTTCTCCGGCAATAAAGCTTTATGTACATTACCAGAACAAAACGCAGCTAATGAAAGTGATTGATACGCGCAGCGTCGCGCGGAGATGAATTCCTGCAGCCCAGAAAACACTGAACGGCTCCGCCTGCACTCTTCCTTAAGAGAAACCCTCCCAGCAGATCTAAAACGCAGTAAATTAAAAATACTCAATAACCTGTCCAGGATCTATCGGACATTTTAGAAGCCGTGCATCCCTCAGAGGCTTTTCCTCAGCCAGCAAATAGATACGACTGACAAAATTAATCACATTTCGGGGACCAGCGCAGAACTGCGAAGGAGTGGCATGCAAATAGTGATTGTGCACAATCACCAGTTCCTCACCAGTTCAGCCTCATTAAAACGCATCTCAATGGCACTCGTTCCCACCAGGGCTCTGAGATACGACCAAAGGAATCCCAGGGTGGTGCATGAAATGTCAAATCAGACAACGGAAGAAAAATCCCAGCGGGAGCCCTCACTGCTGCTCCCCAAACAGAACCGAAGGGTTTCTGGCGTGGTTTAATTGCAGAAGACAAGGGCTGGCAGCTCCCAGCCTGGCTGCTGGGGGTGCCCTGCGTGGCTTCCCGAGCAAGCACAGCTCCCATGCCGGGGCTGTCGCTGCTGCAGGGCTGGAGGTGGCATCTCACAGTGCAGAGCCCCCAGCACCACAGCTGGGGATGCTCTCCGAAACGGGACACTCTCGGTTCCCAGCACGTTCCCCAAATTAAAGCCCAAGTGTTGTGGTAGAGAGAAAGACAACCTGGCACTCCACGCCCAGCGTGCTGCAGACCTTGGATGCTGCGTGTGCACGTGCATTAGCTCAGCTCTACTCTGCAAGAGAAAGGACCTCAATGTACAGGGAAAAAAATGCAGAAATGTCACCACCTGGCTCAAAAGGCACCTAACAAATCCATGCCAACCCTGGTTGTCCTCTAAGCAGGTACTCTCAGCCCTTTCCAACACAGTCCATGACACTTTTGCTTCAAAAATCACAATTTAATATTGATGACGCTCTTAAAATTTGACTTTTATGGCATACGGATGGGACAAAGCAGCAATCCTAGCTCTTCCCTTTTCCTCCCTTCCAATGCTCCTCTCTCTCTCTGAGCCTGCTAAGGGAGACACCCTGAAGATGTTCATTAGGATTGCAGCTGAGCCCGTTTAAGTCCATCCACATCAACTCACATCCCGCACGCACGACTGTAAAGCCCTGCTGGAAGCCCTGGGAGCAGCTACTCGGTGCTGAATGATGACAGCGGGCATGGCTGGGGTGAAAATCTCTCCGAAAGGTCTATCTGGAAGCATCAGGAAGTGGTGCTGCATAATGGTCCTGAAGGAAAAGGCAAAAACTCAAACGTTGCGCGAGCTACAGATTGCATCAAACGAAAATATGGGCGCTGTGTTTGCTGTCTGCGTATCGGAACCTCCTCGATGAGCAGATCTCTGTGCTCAGAGAAATCACAGCTTTCTCTCCTGAGACTTTTCCAGATGTTGCTTCAGAGACTCTTGATTTATACGCTTGGGAAAGAATTACTCACAAAAAAAAAACAACACCTCCTGTTTATGCAAGAAACACGCACAGCGATGCATGCTGTTACAGAGATCCAAAAGCACTGAAGTTCTGATTTCCAATTATTCCCCTCCCCTCCGACAGCTAGGATCTGACTTCTGGTGTTCAAGTGGCACAAAACCTCCTTTTCCTTTGCTCTCGGAATTTCAGAAGACTGCGGATCTGAAATCTTTGCCTTGTCTGTTAACAGCCCAGCTGCTTACCAGGGGTGCTTCAAGACTGAAATTAGTAAATCAAAGGGTCAGATGTGTTACGTTTCACTGCATAATACGTGACGGGGATAAGGACAAGGCACAATATTCGCAGCTCTTACTCCCACCCTGCTGGCTGCCCTCCCTTCAGCTCAGCAGAGCTCTCTCCCACCAGCTGAGGTCAAACCAAAACGCCGTCAGAGAACGTGCGAAGGTCTTTCAAGACAAAAAAAAGTTTTGCAGAGCCATGCAAAACACACACGCTGGCTCAACAAGGGAGGAGAAGCTCTTGAATGAGCTGATCACATCTCTGCTCCCAGCTGCAGCTTAGCGAGCTGTTTTGCTGTAAGCATCACGAGGTTTTGTGGCTGCTTTTGCCTCTCGGATTCAACAACTCACCAACGACCCGCACGGCACCGGCAATAAAATCTGGGGGAGGACTGCTTACAGAGACCACGGAGACATATTTCAGCTGTCCAAGCAAAATGAAGAGGAGAACAAAGATCCTCGGCATTCAGGTGGCTCTGAGTTCAAGACATCTCACTTGGAAGAGAGCAATACACCAGGATAACACACTTGGGTACTCCCGGGCCTCACAGCCCCTTCCTTTCTCTACCTTTGCTTTTAAGATGACAGTCACAGACACTTAGGCATTAGAGCAATCAACAGGAGGTGGTGTTTTTTTTTTTTCGCTTTTATTAAAAAGCTGCTATGAAAAAACTAAATGTGAATCATTGAAAATTCTAGATCAAAACTCGCCTCTGAAGCGACTTGCTCATAAAAACCTGCCAGTTTCTTTGTGCGGAAGCACGGCTCCAATAGCATTTTTCAATTAGCCACCTCACTGCTCCAAGCCCTTTTTTTCCATTCCTTATTTCACACTGCTCTGAAAATGCTGAGCTTCACACTTCCAAAGAAAAAGCCAGTCAGCTAGAACAAACGGGCTCAATCTGAACTGCAAGGCATTACAGAAAAACGTGATTTGGGTTGTAGTGCTGCAGCACTGGTCACCCACTTTGACCGCTGTGATTTTTCAATTGATTTCAGCGATGCTTACATCGAAACTCTTCTGGATGAAGTCATCTATCCTCCACTCGTTCCTTTGCCAAAGTTTCTGGGGCTGAATAAATGAATAATCATAGCCTGTAATGACTGCAGACTCTACAATAAAAGAAAATAATGAGAATCTGCGGACGCGGATATGTACAACCATAAGGAGTATTTAGCTCAAACGCCGTTTGAAGGCAGGGTGATAGACTGGGAACTGTCATTTTCTCCAATTAACTTCCAGATTTGCTTCTTTTTGAAGCTGCCGCCCGAACGCCAAGCTTTTCCAACCCAGCTCACACTTACCTGCGAATATGAATATGTAATACGCAATTATTGTGACTTTTCAAGAGCACGTGGAATTGTCAGGTTTGTTACAACATTCCTGTGCTTTAGGTATGCTATGGAAAAGCCATCGCTCAACATCCCCCAGAAATTCAGCCTCTTAGGAACAGGAATCTGCAGCTGATTAACTGAGCGTAGCTGCGCAGCAGTTTCAGAAGCAAAGCAAGGTGAATGGAGCAACACATATTAAAGAAATATTAAGTGCTGTATAACAAAAGAGATTTTTCCTTTGTTCTCGTGTCTGAGCCTCACCTGAACAAGAAGAAAACCAAAAAAGAAATCTTTATGATATTACCAGAGTAGGCAGGAGGGCAAATCAGCTTCACCAGCTGAGTTTATCCCATCTCATAGGTCCTGATGCCTCTGCAGGCTGTAAGACCAGAGTGACCTTACAGCCCTACAACCATCGTATCGGACAGAAACAGCCCTGCAGGGCAACCTACTCCAGGCAGTTCCTGTACTCAGATTTTGCTCATCTCAGGCACAAATGAGGGTTTAGTCACAGTCCCAAAAGGCATTTGGAGCCTGGATCCCAAGCAGCTCGGTGTTTCTATGCAATGAAGACTTTTATCCCGAACCCTCTCGGTGAAGCTCCCCCCCATCAGCAGAAATCGTTGCCTCGACAGCATGCTTCGCTGAATGACATGTGCATGAAGTCACTCCCTTTCCAAACAGATGGCGGAAAAGAGACTACAGCTTCCTTAAAACAAAGCGAAATTCCTCGGACTTCCTCATTCTCAGCTTGAGAAGAACAACAGAAACTTCCTCCTGTGCACCGTGCGCTCCTGAAAGCCCACACACTGTGAATAGCTGTCCTGCAGAGCTAGGGCACACAGCAGCAGCTCAACAACCCATTTCCACGATTCACAGACATTTCTCCCTAAAATCCAGCCTGTACCGTGCACTACAACACCTTTTCCAGCAGTGACCTTGGCCAGATCCCCGTCTCAGTGCACAGGCACGGGATGCAAAGCGTGGTGCTTCTTGGCGGCTGACAAACGGGCACCTGCTCCCGGCAGAAATCGATGTGCTGAAGCCTTCAAGGAGAAATGGCAAAGCAGCCTTACAAGGCGGGTTCTGTACTAATGGCTTTAGTGGATTTGAATGGAGACGTTCGCTGGGTGATGTACTGCAGGGGAGCAACAAACCCGTGCTCCTTCCTCGTGTCCCCCCGCAGCGGCACGGTGACGGCTTTGGCTGCGCTTCCACTCCTCTGGCATTATCGTGCCCAGTGCCCATCTTTCTTCTCTGGACGAGAGGCACAAGAGCTGAATTTAAAAGCTTGCGGATGATAAAATGTTCTCCCTCGGATTTGCCTTTTTCTGAATGAGGCTGGGACGGCTGGAACTCACCCACGTGGCTCCATGTGGGGGAACTCACCAGCACGCCGCTGTCGGAACAATTCGGTGCTTATCTGCCTCCTCCTCTGGCCAGGGACAGGCAGACAGTGCTGAGCACCAAAATACACCGGCATCTGGTCATTGCCATAGGCTGAACTTGGAGTTTAGCCTTCCATTTGCCAAAGGGTTTTTCCATTGTTTCATTTATCCAAGGATTTGGGATGATTGCGGGCAGCTACTTTGATGGTTCCTTAATTGCGCCACTCTGAATGAATAATGCACGTTTACCAACACCAGAAATACAAAATCAGTAGATTGCTGAGCCTTTGGCTCTCCCACACCAAAAAAATACAGAAAGACAAGACAAATATTCCACAAAAGCTGTTAAACACACACCTAATTCGTATACCTTGATGTGTCCTAACGCCAAACAATAACTGCTGGAAAAACTCTATTTTATCAGCCTTAACTCACAGCTCCAGGAGAAGGGGCAGCTGGAAGTGGTGGTTTATTTCTCAGCCTTGTTGTTAGCAAGGATGCCTCAGGGCTGCGTTGCCGTGGCTGTGCTGTTTGTAACAATCACGCCGAACACCGCTACGACGATTTCTTACCCAAAGTTTGCCAATTGCTTTTCAAAACATTACTAAAAAAAAAAAATAAAAAAGCAGAAAAACAATACCGTGCATGCAAAGCAGATGAAGGTTGGTGACAGCAAGACAATTCCAGGAGGAAAGAGAGAGGACGAGGGATATCCTACACGCCAGGACAGTTTTACTGCAGGCAGCGCCCTGTTACAGGTGGATATCCCAGCGGGATGTAGGAGCGAGGAGATGCCCCGACCTGTGACCAGCTGCCCCATTTGGGACTTCAGCGGCACCCAGCAATTACAGGTGAGACTGAAAATAAAGTCTGTGGCAAGTTCTGGATGATCAGCGTGTCAGTGAGCTATATTTGAAATCTATCAGCTCTTGATGGCTAATTTTGTACTACATGAGTAAAGCAAGTCCTAATAACTCACTTGGGACTTCACTACAGTACTTACAAGCTACGTGCTTTTCATATTCATAAAACAAAACTAATTGCCTTTCATGGATGAAATGTTCCAAGAATTTTTAATCCACGTCAGCTGCAAACTCTAAAAAATCCATCCCCATATATTTAAGACTCCCCCTCCCACCCACTCACTTGTAACACGTTGTTTGCTGCAAACAAACTACAAGGCAAAGCCAATCCGTCAGGCGCCCACGTTACCATTCTTCTTCTCTTTTTACAGGTTCCTCCTGAAGTCAATCGCCTGCATTCTCACACGTGCTTAAAATAAACCGAAGACGCTAATTACATTTAGCGAGGGGGGAAAAAAAGGCGAAATCTTCCAATCCTACAACAACAGCAGGAACAACTTTACTCCTTACCGGCGGCACGCTACGGCAGATTTTTTTCTTTTTTAAAGTAAATATTCAGAGGAGATAATTAAAATGTGTTACGAATGGAGCTAAACAAACCTCGCAGCGGGACGGCTCCGTGTGCGCGCCCCCACCCCCGGCACCCCTCTACCCACAGCTCCGGAGGTGAGAGCTGCATCCACTGCAAGCCCCCGGTGATCCCCCCGAGTGGAGGGGCACCAGTTTTTGGGGGCTGACAGCTCACGTTTGCTGGTGTGAAACGTTTCAGCTCGCTTTTCCATTTCGCAGCCTGCCTTCCTTCCCGCTGCTCCACCAGCTCCTGCCCCATTCAAATCCTCCCGAACCTCCGGGGTTTGAAGAGTGGTGCCTGGAATAAACTCAGCATTTCCTCTGCGGGAAGCGAGGAGAGCTGGCTTGCTTTCTGCTAGGTAGAAAGGGGGTAGCGGGGGTAGCTGCTGCCAGCGCCGCCGTCCCTTGCCAGCTGCCCCCTCCGACGAGCCAAGCTCCGTATTCCTGCACGAGCTCGGAGGGAAAATGCTTCCAGGCAGCCTGCTCAGGAAACCCGAGTGCAAATCAGGCAACGACAGACACTAACGAGATACATGTGCCCCGTCCTGTCTCGTATGGGCTGAGAAATGTGGGTTTCTCGGTGTCTAATAACCCCATAAAAATTCTGCTCCGTTCCTACAGCCCCATTACTTCGGTGTCACCGCTGCAGATAAGCCTGAAAAAGACTGATAACGGAGGATGTAAATACCAGGAGCTCACATCAAGTGTGCCCGTTTCTAAAAGTGGCCTTTTTACTTCCCCATCAGCCCCCCTTCACCCACCTCTGTGATCTAGCCCCACACCTGTAAATCCCTTAGGTCAGAAACCACCCCAATCCCTTCCACATCGCCTCGTAATCACCTCTAGGACGTGACAGTGCGGTGCTGTGAGATAAAAACAATTTAAATGTATCAGAGAACTACAGCAGAGTTTGGGAAAATCACTACATTGGTCCTTGGACAGGTAAAATTTGATCAAGAACACGGGTTTGGAGCACGGCTTATTTATCGTGTGAGCATCCCTGATCAGCAGGACCCTGCCAGGGAGCAGCTCTCCCATCCCCTGCTTGCAGCTTGCTCCTCAGCAGCACTGCAGGAAGCCACACGATATGGAATAAAACATCCAAAACCTCCCACAGCCTTCCTGCAACGCCCCAGGGTCAGGGAATCACACGAGTGTCACCGCTTCTGCTTGGGACTGAACCCCCCCAGACCCAAAGGCTGACCCCTTTGGGTTGTTTGCTGAACTTTAATCACTTTCCAAGCCTGACAGCTGCTCAAACTTAATTGCTCATTACGCTTGTAAATAAAAACTGATCTCACTCGCTGCTTAGCCAACCATCTCCCAGTTGCCATAACAACTCCTTGCCTAATAAGTGATTTCAGATTTTTTTTACCATTATTTGTACTCGGCGGAAAATTTCACAAAGGTGTGAGATCGCTCTTTTCACAAAAATACCCTTCTAATTAGAAGAACCGAAAATCAGTCGAGAAAGGGCAGCTCGGAGATGATAAAAAAAAAACAGCAAGCTGTTTATTACAACAGCTCGAACATGAGATAAGGGTGCCCCAAACCCAAATATGTGCTGGATCTTGCTTAACCCCTACCCTTCAGTGCCAATCCTCTTATTATCATTCCTACCTGTACCCCGTAGCAACCAGGACAATCCCAGGCAGCATCCGGGCAGTAATTAGCCACGATGCAGAGACCAATTTCAAGAGTGGCTGTAAATGAAATACTCCAGTACAGTTTGCACATTGATTTCCTCTCCTGTTCCTAAATCTCGGACCCATTAACTGGTTTTGTTCCTGATCACTCTGGTAACTCACAGGAACACTTCTGGGTGAGCACTGAGGAGTTACGATTCTGGCCAGATTCATGAAAAAAGGGACAAAAACTCTTGGATTGGGCCCAGCAGATGGCCCCTGTACCAACTCCCATCAGCTCTGCTGCGCTGTGTAAGCATTAAGTGTTTCCAAAGTATTTCCAAACAGAAATACTCGGTCTAAGATGTTCCCTGCTTGACTTCAGCTCAACAGGAACTTGGGAGTTCACAAAAGAAACCCCTTTTGGAAGGGGTACAACATGCATCCTGTCTCTCCTCACTCAAAAACTTCCTCCAGGCTTGCCTTTTCAGACAGCATCACTAATAAGAGCCTTACAGATATCTTAAAAAAAATAATTCTCTCTCTCTCAGTAAGTTTTTGATCAACACAGCTTCGGCAAACTGCCTGGGAAAACACAAAGTTGTCTGTCTGAGAAGGCGAAGTGACGGGGAGCCACGAACTGCTGCTGGCTGGTAGGGCTAGCACGGAATAAAGACCTTCCAAATTTGCTGGCAAAGCTGCTGAAGCTTGCAATTCATTTCATCTGCTCAAGGTAGCTCTCTGTGTGTGCACGCAAGGAGGGGAGTCCTTTTCCTTCCAAATGGGAAACAAGCGCAGAAAGCTGTAATTAAGATATAACTAAAGTCAGGGGAAAAAACAGTCAGGAAATTGAAGATTTAAAAAAAAAAAAAAAAAAAAGACTTTTTCTGCATTTCCTCAGCTGTGCAAGAGGCGTGAATTCTTTGTTATTTGGGTCAAACACAAAGCTTGTCACACTTCTTGCAGTGGACTACGAAAACACAGAGGATGCAACATTAACTTCCAGCCCTACAAAAAGACCCCGGTGCTTGGCACAGCTCTTGGGGTTCCAGCACAGTTTCTAGCCCCAACACGTGGCTTCTTGATCTGAATCTGAACAAAGAATTTCTTTCCGAAGCGCTGTAACCCAGAAGGCTGCCGAGGACCAGCTGGGAGCAGGCTGGCTGCTGCTCAAAGAGCACGCAGGCTTACGAACCAACCCGAGGACTCAGCAGGATTCCCCGGAGTAGCTGCTCGTGGCTCATCATCTCGTGCCTCCTGATGCTCCCGGAGACGGTGCCGCAAACGCTGGGCTGCCAGAGGGTTCCCCTGAGCTGAGAGACGCAGACACGCCGGTAAACAGCCCACAAAAACCATGCCAGGAGCTACCCGAGCACAGGCAGGGAGGACACGCCGATGTATTTTTGTTTTCTTGCCTGATCCTTGATTCTGAATGGAGTTACTAGGCTATGGGGCCCACTGGATCAACCTGGCAGGTGCAGGGCAATCACAGAGGGAATATTTGCATTTGAAGACACCAACAGACTGAACTTATTTGCTCATCCCTGTCCTGAGCAAAGGAAAGAGTGCTTATAAACTGCAAGATGTGGCTCCTTGAGCTACATGAAGGCACGCTCACCTGCAGCGAGGTTCCTGCTCTGTCCTGGTCTCTTCCCTGTGGAGCAAAGCCTTTAGAGCAGAGGCTTTTGCCCGCAAGAGCCATCGGCTTCAGAAGAGCCCTTTCCAACTGACAGTAAGTGAAACACACGAGCAAAACAAGCAGGGAGAACTGCCCGCAGGATGACTAAGCAGACACAGAAGACAAGGCCCTCGAGATAGGATTTTTACGCCCAGCAACAAGTCTGCTCCGTGTAGCACAGTGGTGTTTCCCCAGGGGGCTGCAGATTAAAAAAATCCAGCCCCGGTGTGGCTGACCCGTGCAGTCCCATCACACCGATATGGGGGAAAAAAACCCACTCAAGCTGGCCCCTGGGTTCACCCCGTAACCCTTCAGGGCTCTTACAACACTTCTCTCCAAGCCTGTAGGCTTTTTATCACCTCTTTTCCAGGTGATTTCCTAACACAGGGATCACCAGGCCAAGTCCGCAGAGCGCCAGGGCTGCAGGTACCGGGCTGGGCTCTCCCCCACCAAAGGTCACCTGAGAAATTCCTGCAAAAGCTTCTCTTCCTGGAATTGGCCTTGAATAAAAACCCAGTGCAGGCTGCAAAATCAAAGGAAAAGCAGGATAATTTAAAATTTAAATTAATAATTTAAAAGTGCTCTTAGTTCATCTAAGGAAAACACGTAACACTTGTCTTTTTTTTTGTTGAAAATAGTTTTGGATGAAATTCGCCAGCAGCTGGAAGGGTCTGTGGGGCTGTTCTAACTCTGCCTCTTTCACTAAGCCTGTTCTCAACGTGCAGTTTAAAAATCCGCCGCGTACACGAGCGGAGCAGGATCGAAGTGGGAACGAGCTGTCCTCACGCTGCGACCTCTCACGTAGAGCTTTGTATTAGAAGCATATGGAGCGCACATCGAAGCACCCCGCGCTGCAGGAGATAAAACTGCATTACTCAAAAATACACGCTGTAATACCTCCACCAACTACAATCTCCTTTTGTGCCTGTAAAATAAATCCAGTCTTAGGAACCCGGTATTAAATGGCATTATACTAATTACCCCGCTTCGCACAGCCCTGTAGTTTCTCCAAGTTCCCAGATTCCTGACTCAGTTCTTCTTTGCTCCTTTAAGAGCAGAGATATCCATTTTCGCATTTCATGGAGATTTTCCTTACAACATAATCCACTCCCACGAAGCGAAAGCAGATCCAAATAGCATTATCAACCTAAAAAAAATTTTATCAGCCTCCTGCATGATGGGCATGATTCTGGACCCTCAGCGTGGGCTGGGATGCTAACAGCTGGCCAGCAGCAGCAGCACACCCAAAAACACTCAGGAGGAGTAAAAATAGAGCATGTTCTGTGCCCTGTGGGTGAGGATGATGCTCACCTACCTGACACAGCAAAAGCTGCAGGCACCTGAGAGCAAAGAAAGTTATTGTTAGTTGACACTGAGACAAACCTGCACGCTGAACAGGGCACAGAACTGCAGTGGGTACGAGGAAAAGTCAAAATCTTGTGGCTTTTTTGCTTCATTGCAGTGAAAAGGGAGATGATTTGGAGCCCGGCAGCATCCCTCAAACACAGCAGAAAGTTTATTCTGAATGTAACTTAGGCAATTTGTTTATGGGGACAAGAAAGCGTGGGCTAAATCTTCCTACAGGATTACGGCGGGCTGCTCCCTGTAACACATCTCTCGACTCCTGCCCGGCCGTTGTGAACTCCTTCATTTAGGAGCCACTTTTATTCCAAGACCCATAAAAACCTGGAGAAATCAGACCTTTCTTCGGGTTTCTTAAGTGTTTCCTGAGAAGAAAGGAGAATAAAAAGGTGCCTGTACATCTTGTCTCATTAAAAAAGAAAAAAAAAAAGAGGGGGAAACAAACCAGCAGCTCTGCTCCACATTTATTACCAATTTAACAGCCCTGAATGGGAACTGCAAACGCTTTGATAAAAATCAATTGGAAAGCTGTCTGCCTCGCTGCTGCCTCAATAAAGTGCCTCTGCATCCCTCGCTGAAACCGAGGTTTTGTAGCCTCCTTAAACAATACTGCTCATTAAATCACTGCACCGGGACCCTCCGAAAACAGCCTCCAAGGCGAGCACCCAAACCTGAGCCCCAAGAGGAACCGGGGCTGCAAACCAGCACCTCCCAACCAACGCCCTCACCTCAATTACCCATTGACATGCTAATTTCTCCTATTTTGTTAAAAATTAACTTCCAGGTGCCTGTGTAAGCCGGGTCTGGAGCCCTGCTGGGAGGCTTTTGGCTGGGAGTCAGATGGACTCCACGTGCCACTGCCCCAGAGCAGAGCACGGTGTCCCCATCCGTCCATCCATCCATCCATTGATCCGTC